>NC_064599.1:12650000-12950000 GCF_943734845.2 Anopheles funestus | reverse complement strand
TTTAATTGGTTGCGACCATGCGCGACCGTGAAAAATATTTAATTTTTTCTGGAAAGACCGTAATTCGTGATATTATAGCGGCATCGCTCTCTAAACGAAAAGATTTTGATTGAATATTCATTATTATACGTAAAATTGACTAAATATTACTTATTTAGTTACTTTTTAATAATAAATTGGTTTTTTTCAAGTTTAAAACCTAGTACATTTTCGTCATAATTTGTTCCTTGTTTGTTCAATTTGGTGCTCCTTAATTGGAGTCAAACTCCACTAGCTTCTGTCAAACATACTAGTTCCTATTTGTACTCATTATTGAAAACACTATTATTTGAGAAAAATAATGAACAATAATGTAATTACACATTTTTTAGTTATATCAAATATGTTTGAAGAAAATAACCACCATGGCTCATATAATTGATTTTCATCCCGGCATTTGTATGGCCGTTGCCTACTGTGCAGTGCCTTTGTTATGCTAACAAGGTTCGTATGTTCGTGGTGGTGGTTGAATCGCGATTTATGTGATACTACACGGTATATCCTTTGGTACGACTGTTGTAGTCGTTTGCTCGCATTTCCTTTGCTGTTTGTTCCTGTACACCACCCCCCAAAAATCAGGTACGATGGCGTCGATGAAGGATAGTCTCTTTCCGGTTAGTATTGACGAGTAACGAGCAAACCTTTACGGGTGGCATTCAATGGTTGAAGTTTAGACGTATATTCTTGTTTTGTAGTCAGCTCCGGATTCTCCCTATGTGAAGCGATAGATACGGCTAATTTGCATGCCCTTGTTAACTGTTGTTCATTAGATACCTGAAGTTAAAAAAATGGTAAAGGTTTAAATATCCCTTGGATTAAATTACATATTTTGAGGAGTTAAACAAATGGTAGTATTTGCATGTTAAATAACAATTTAAAAACCATGACCTTGTTATATCATTGCCGGCATTAGAGCAGCAATTTTAATTACTGTCAAATTATCATCCACGCGATCAGTTAACGCTACTGATCACCGTGACTTCATTAAGCACTGACCATACTGAAACGATGGTTTCACGAAACCATCGTCAACACACCGCAGTACTGTCCGCCCACGCGCCAAGTCTTTGCCGCGATCCGTCCGACAAAGACCTGCCGTCTGTTAGCGGCAGTTATTTGTAGGAGTTCGATTTGAGGAGTTTCAATATGGCGCAGTGTACGCAGGGCGGACAAAAAGAAAACGAACCCTATGCCCGGTACGTTTGAAGAAACCCATGGCCGACTTCTTGAAGCGAAGAAAGCGAAGATGGATGAATAAATTTGCATACGCTTATGGCATGGAAACACAATCGGGCACGAAAACGAGACTTATTTCATATTCTTGCCTGTTTCGGTTTCCTGTGCCTCTTTGTCCCACCCATCCCCCGCGGGAACGTTCACTTTCACCAGCGGCTGGATGGAGGGTAGGGGCCAAATGGCAGAAAAGGTGGCCAATGTTGATTTCCCGAAATGGGAAAACAAGCGAAAGCTTGTCGTACAATTTGATTACCTTTCTACCGTTTGCCGAACCGGGTCGTACCCTTCGCCAAGCCTTGAGCTTCAGATTCTTCCCTTGTTTCTTTGCGTTTGCTTTCGATTTCGGTGCTAGGAAGCTCTTAGTTTCTTCACGTTGTAGCTTGATATACAGAGGCCTTTATTCAAGGCGATATACCCAATAACGGGAGACCATGACCACGATCGAATGGAAGCGGTTTCGGTCGGAAGTACCATTTTTTTGTTTTGTTTTGTTTGCCATGGTCTTCCTTATACCTTTGAAGCGCTCCACAGCACCCTGGAGGGCATTTTCGGACCTAAAATTAGCAATTTAATTTTGCCCACTGCATGATGAGGTAACTACGGGAGCTTTTTTTCTTGACGAAGTTTGAATATCCGCTTTGTTGAACCATTCCGCTTGAAATGGGTCAATCGAACTGAAGACTACTCGAAGTATTCTCCACTGGAAACATCATTAGCACAAAAGCGCGAGACCTTCAAAAGGATCAAAAATCCCAAACCGAAAACCCTTCCTCCGATGTGTCCGCACAGCAACAGCTATTCGGAGATAAATTCGATTGGATCAGGAGAAAACTTAATTCTTCGTTTCGACGATTGAAAGCCTATCCGTAAGATTAAGGTTAAGAACTGGCCTTAAGGCGCCTAGAAAATACATCAAATCCGATTGGGAATAGGCGGATATTTTTGGTGCATTTTTGGTCCGGTTTTGTGTTTCCCAAAAACCCCGAACCCGACTACCGTGTACGTTGACGTTCCAGTATCTGGAAGTGGCGGAGGGTAAGTAAAATTAGAAAGGAAATCGTTTCCATAATGCTGTACGGTTCCCGGTTCCGGGCGGAGTGAGTTTTAGATGTGGCGGGAAGTGGCAGTTCGAAGATGAACTGTTAATATTTATTTTGTCGCACGTTCTTTACCCAGCAACGTTTATTTATCGAACATGGACATACGTAGGGGAACGAGAAAAAGGGAACTCTCGAACGAAAATAAGTAAGTACGAGATACGTAGTAGCGCATGGAGATCCAATCAGTGGCACTCACGTATACGGAGCCCTTTGATATATTCCGGGCAATGCGGGAACCATGTCTTGGGAAAGACAAAATGTAAACACATCCAATAGGTTCACTTCCTGGATGTAGTCCCGCAAACGGTTTTTGGGAGACTGCTGCTGCACACACATAGACGGAGACAGTTGATTACGGAACGGACGGAAGTATCAACGAGTCGATAAAAGGATCCTCGGGTAATGTTGATGTTGGATTTGTTGATGGGTATTTGACTACCTCTGGATGTATGTTGCACCATCTTAACACGATCACCGGCACCGTCTTGCACTGAGGGAGACCAATGGAAATATCATCATGGAAGGTGATTAAAGTAAAATCATGGTTAACTTTAGATGAATTATGTACAACAAATCTTTCTCCACTGCAAATAAAGAGACATGTTAATGCCCTTCTCTGATTCACATACTTTGCCATGCGTAATGTGGTACAACTAGAACTTCACTCTCCTCAGGACACCCATACTGGTGGGAACCGTTTGATGTTTTCTCAACGAATCAATAGTACACGTGCGACCCGATAGACTGTTTGAATATTTCATACGACTTCGTCCAACCTGCATAATATGATCGGATCGGTCTAGCCACACTGTCGTGTCGAAATGGCTCAATTACTAGACGTCTTCTTCCACCATGCCGAAAAGATACTTCCTTTCATCTTTTAAATTATTCATTCAATGTCCATGATTTGTGTCGTGTATCGGAATCCTTTTTCTTTACGCATCGACAGGGACATTCTCTTCCTTTTTGGGGGGAGTGACGCAAGCTTCTAGCCAATCGAAGACACGAGTTCCGGACAAGTAACAAGAAATTGAATAGTCCAATTTTCGACACCCAGCTTCCTCCTAGTCACCAGTGATATCGGAGGTAGGGGAATGTCCTATCTGGAAGCTTTTCAAAAATACCTCCTCCCCAGTCTCCACACTTTCGCCCCCAAAAACTCTTACCCCTCGTGCGAAATGAAGCATGTCTCGTTAGAATCTCATCAATATACATCCATCGCCCGGAGCCCATGTTCGGAGCTCGGCAGGAAACATTGTGGAGGCCCCTCCCCCCCCATCACTCTAGTCCAAACTGACAACCGGTGAATTCGCATCGTCAGGCACGATGACGACGGACAGATATGTTGGAAAAATCAGTCACGTAAATAATACCGTTATCGGAATCAAAACGACCCAACCCACCTTAAAACATTCTGGGAAACAAAATCAATAAGTCCCTTCCGTGCGTATATATAGATCGTTGCCCGTCATCTCGTCAACAGGACGAGAGCTCTTCGGTGTTTGGATTTGTTTTCCTATTGGCAGGCTTTTGTCAAGAGTGATTCCCTGACGGACGAAACAATCTGCTATCGTAGTGGTCCATCTTTTACATCTCATTTCCGGAGGATTTTTCGTCGTAATAGAAGTGGACGTCCGTTCCAGGTCGGGGTAGGGAAACCCAATCTCGGGCGAAACTTTGTGGATTTCGTCGTGCCGATGCGAAATGAGTCAATTAGGTAGCGTCGATGGTATCGGCCGTTCGGCTGGACAAGACAAGTTTGCCCCTCCCGGGGCCAAATGGGCTCGTGTTCTAATCAAGCAAATCCTCCCCAAAAACTGAGCTTTGTTTGGGGCTTTGTACTGGATCTTAGGCTAGTCAATCGGCACGATGGAAAAGCTTTTGTGAGGAATCGTAAAAGGGACATTTTGTGTTTCAAAAAAAAAATGGGCAAAAACCAAATCAAGTACCCGTACGATTGGATGTATTGGGGATAATTTCATGACCACTTATTCGAATGTCTCGACACGAAGCTACTGCTGGCGAGTCTCGAGATTTGCCACCCATATTGATGGCGCAGATAATAAGGAACATAAGCGTAAGAAGCTCATTAGTATGTCCCCGAAGTAATGCAGCAAATGGGGTAGCGCAATGAGCGTCCATGCGACTGCCAAGTTTGGTTAGCATCGTCAGGGACGTACAAGGGTGACATTAGCAGGTCCATCCGAACAATGACACACATTTATGCTTGACCATAAAAAGCTCGCCATCAGCAATCAAATTGAGCGGCACGTGTACCTTCGCGTGTGTGTGTATGTGCTTCATTCGATTTGTTCGAGGTGAAGGTCACAATCGATTGCGTTGGCCAATGTGGAGACCCCCTACTCCCACTTCCTCCCTCTTTCAGGGATGTCCACAGATGGGTTTATGTGCCTTCTCCTCAACTCAACATCCACAAAGGGACAACGCTACGTTACGCCGTTTTGTTGACGGTGTGTGAAACGTTTCAAGGTTTTGTCCACCATGTGTCGAGACGTTGATGGGGTTCACACGTGCTAATGCAACAACAACCACATTCGCCATTCGGTATCGGTGCAAGCTCACGTAAGACAGATCGTTTCTCCGTCCCCCCGTGGGGTACTTGAGGTGCCTTTGTTTAGCGCGATCGACACACATGCAAATATTTTGCCCCGATTACATAAGAACCGAACGCGCGTCCAGTTTGACGTCGAGGTTGCGCTTCCGTGCACGACCACGTGACAATACGGGCAATATGGTGTGATTGCGTTGTTTTAGTTGTTTAAAACGTCAAACATGAGCTGGATAAAGGGAAGCGGGTACGGCCAGTATTGTCACCGTTTGTAACCCGACTATTCGATGGCGGTTGTTTGAAGGTTTCATTAGCGTTTGTAGTGGGTTTGAAGTGACCAGACCAATCCCTTAAATCGGGTACTTCAATGCTTAAAATGTCGATTGATTTGGATGTTTTTGATTGAATCGGATTGAAAGAGCGAATTAAACGGAATTAAATCGTGGAAGCGGATGGATTATGGAGAGGAACCTGCTGCTCTCTTAGTCTTCCTGCGGTTCAATCACGTTCCTATTTTGTACAAACAGAAGGCAACACAAACGGGAAACAGTTTCGTATATAATTTATTTGTACTAGTGGAACTTTCATGCACACAAGCTCAACCTCAATTTGGCTTCCGAATTGTCATCCAAAATTAATTAATTTTTTGCCATAATCCCTTACTCCATCTAGGTACATATCCGCCTTGTGTTTATTCTCATTTGCTACAGTGTTTTTATTTTTTTGAGAGGAAGAGTTTAGCTTTCAATCAAATAGACAAACTTGCCGGAAGGTATCCCG
Organism: Anopheles funestus; assembly: GCF_943734845.2. Lineage (NCBI taxonomy): Eukaryota > Metazoa > Arthropoda > Insecta > Diptera > Culicidae > Anopheles > Anopheles funestus. Next base: position 12,944,276 of record NC_064599.1, on the reverse strand, counting down.
CACGCTGGACGGAGTGTCACAAATTCCCCATGCTGCTCTCGGAAACCCCGTTTTAAGCTCTTTTCCACCCACTGCATATGCTTTGATGTTATCGACAAACAAAACCCGGGTCATCCTCCGGATCGCCAGGCAAAACCCGGGAGTAGTTTGATCAGTTTTATCGGGTTTATTTTACTGTCAACTAACGGAATGATAGTATCGCTGTGGCACACTGCAAACATAAAAACCAATAAATGGAGGGAAGTGTTTTTTTTTGGGGGGGATGGTATATTGCTAGCATGTTTGCATGTTTGTTGAATCGAACCTAGGAGTAGTTGCGTTGTTTTTTTTTCTTGTCTTGTTAAAACTGAAACTCACCCACCGGAAAGGTTGTTTACATAGCGCGCGAATGTTTATTTTACTGCGACAGCTACAAACAAGGGCCGGTAATTTTGTATGAGACGATATGAAATATCCTGGTGTAGCTTTGCTGTAAAGGCAGCTCGTCCCCATCTAACACGATTACGATATGCAAAATGGAAACGTTTCAAATAAGCTTTATTTCCAATCGAAATCTAATCGACACACCGGTTTGCGGTGATTAAATCGTGACCGTATTTCCTCTTTAATGGTGGAATACATTAAACGATTTTCGTACTCGGAAGCTGCGTTAAATCGGTGCGATCACATCGACTGACGGAAGGTCATTCCGTGGGTACTATAATTATTAGATGAATCGTCCAGATAGGCTTAGCTAATCAGCGTCCAAGGTTTTTTGCGAAAAAAACGGTTAGGATTCGGACGGGTGCCACTCAATCAACCCGCAGGTCATCGTTGCTTGAGCTTGAGATGCTTGTAACGAATTCGAATGCGGGTTGCACTAGAAGCAGGAAGGTTTGAAGATAGTTACATAGAGGAGACGAAAAAACGAGAGCTACATTAAAAGCTTCTAGGAGGGGAAAAGGCAACTCTTCTTGCAAATGAAGTTGGTGGTTGATTGCGCTTGACTCATCGTAAGCATTGGCCAACGAAGTGAGAAAAGCCTCTAAGGTCACTCAATACACCGCAGAGCAACCGAAAGCTTTTGCAAACCTAAAATCATCGAAAATGGTTCTGTTCCGTTTGAGGGATTTGCGTGTCTGTAGACGGTTGCCATCCGTGCTGTAAAACCCCTTCCTGACAAGTGGCACTTCTTCGTTTTCGTTGCGGTTTTTTACCACCATAACCCGTAGAATCACTTCTTTATCGTTCTGAGGAGACGATGAGGGCTGGGCGGCGGCGAAGAGGAGGAGTGCTAGGTCAAGGTGGGTTAAGACACGATTGATTTATGGGTCTCGGTGATTTACCGGTGAATATGCCGTTTTTTTTCGAGCAAAACTGATGACCTTCCGTTTAATATAAGGGTACGGCCGCACGACGGTAACAATTTGTCATTTCCGACCCATGGTTTGTTGTGACTCCACGAATGGAAGTACATTTTAATCTCCATTGAGTGAAGCGAATGCTTTTTACATTATTTGTTAAAGTGGTTTGCGTTTGGTGGCTGCTGGAAGGAATAGAGATTTCAATATCTGGGGTTTTTTTTCTGCGATGGGCAAACCTTGGAACACATGTCCTCGCATCTTCCAAATGTTCCGTAAAACTGTCAAAGATACTGGAATTGAATCGAACATAATCGACCGAAACTAATTCCCTTGTCGAATCGTTTGCATGGGGAAAACCAAGAAGTTAACGGCTCAATCTAACAACTTTGCCGGTTGAAGAACGGTTTGGTTGCATAATTTAATACGACCATTGAATTTCCTTCCTTTTTGTCCCAAAAATCGTTCATACTAATGTACTGTTTCTGTTGGGTTTAGATTAAATCCAAACACAGTGGCTGGCTTATAAAGCAAACACGCGGTGATGAAGGAATTCAGATTGAGAATCGTGTCGTCCTGGTGACGCTTGCACACAAGTTTTTGCCTCCCCACACACAAGGTTAAACAAAATGAGATGGGGGAGGAATCGAATCGGCACACTGTCAACTGTGCAAATGTGTGTGGCGGATGGATGTTTTGATGTTGATGATGAAAATTAGTTTTCAACTAAACCTCAACGTTCCCAAGTCCGGTGGTTTGATGGTTAATTTTCCGTTTGATGTGGTCGTTTAGTGGGGTTTATTATGTACGGCGGTACAAAATGGTTCCCACCCCGTTACCACCCACTCGAAGATTTCTCCCCTTTTCCCCAAATGCTAAATGGTTTAGGTGTCCTTGCATGCGTCACATATATATATCGTCCTCGCCCCATCAGAAAGAGGACACTGGGTGGAAGATTTTATTTAATAAACTAAATGATGAAGATAATCATGGGCTACCGGGGGAGTCGGCAACGGTACCGACATAAACTTTTATTAAAATCGTATGCAGATTAGCACCTCCCGCACCTGGCCTGGCCTGGTTTTTGAGGAAGAAGCGACCCGGTAGCGAAATCGTTTCGAATGTGGCCTAATGGTTGGTGTCGGATGATGATTATGATAATGACGAGCTATAAGAGACGAGACGAGTCCGTCCCGGTCGGGCTTTTGCCGAAGCGTTTTAGTTTGCGCAAAGTTATGACTTATTTTAGTGCGCTCGTGTTTTCGCTTCGTACGTTGGATTTGGCGATAAGAGGAAGTTTTTTTGTTGTTGGTTTTGCTTTAGTTTCCTTATCAAAAGTGGCGAAGGAAAAACTTTTCTGTCACCATCGAGTGTATCGAATTCATAATTCCCGCTGGAAGCAATTTGCACCGGTGCAATGCGTCAAAATTTAATTCATCCTCTGAGGACTCATTAGTTGCTGTAGGAATGTGAGGTGGAACTAGTGGTTTTTTTTCTTCTCTCTTTCGGTAACTCACGTTCACACGCAAACCGTTTGTCAACGTCATTGGCATCGGTGTTACATTCACAATTCATTCGAAATTTTCCACCAGCCGCCCGGTCGAACCAGCAATTATGATCCGTAATTCAACCCTCGGCGGCTCCCGTTCGTTGACGCTACTTGTCAGTGCCAGTGTGCTCCTCCTACCAAGGAAGGAAACTTGTTTAAGGGAAGGTTTTCCTTCCGCGTTTTTTTTGTTCTGTATACAGAGTGGTGGATGTTTCCATGCACAGCTTACATTTCTAGCTTCAGATAAACTCATAACTTTTCCAACGAGTAGTCTCACACTCTTTAAAAAAAATTTCCCCCCAATTTCACGTGAAAAACCGGGAAGCTTATTTTAACGGGGTGGTTTATCCTCACTGCAAAGCGGGAAAGGAAAACCGAAGAGCTGAAAGTGAAACCTTGGGTGTCGCTGGGAACGACAGGGCATGACGTGGCGTTTAAAATGGGACGATACGATGAGAGAGAAAGAGAAAGAGACAGTAGAGAGACAAAAAAAGTGTGTGTATATAGACAGCACTTCATAACACTTACTTCCTCCCGCACGGGGTCTTAATTTGTGCAAATTATGTTGAATGAAGTTGTTAGCAAGTTAGCAAGTTAGGCGGCGGCCGAGCCCGAGAGGGTGGTAACCATTTTTTTTAAAGCCTTAACACTAGAATTACTATTTGTGCAAGTGTGCGTTATAGTTTAAAATACTTTAAAAAAGTTTGTAAGTGATACATTTGAATTTATTTTTGCCAAAAAAAAAAACATTCCAATTCCATCTTTGTTTGCTTTCTTAAGCTAAAGCAGAAACTTTTAAGCACACTTCCAGTAGTAAGCTTAGGAAAACAGTTTTACTTCGTTGACATTTCCGTATCCGGGTTGTTTCCTGTTTTTTTTTTTGTTTTGTTTCCAGAAAAAAAGGAAGTATTTATTCCCCTTTTTCCAACGTGTATCCAATTTTCTAATTAGTTTTCCCTGTTGCAGCATCGCTTTACGAACGCTTTTCACGAACCACTTATCGATTATTTCGCTGTTTCGGTGAAGAAAACTTTACCTATTAACAAACCACAAGGCTGGGGGGGGGGGGAAGATTGGAGGGAGGGATGGAATTAGAAGGGGAAGGTTTACTAAAATATTCCACTCCAAACACTCGTGTACGGTATTAAGGCGCTCGGGGTTGTGTTATAGTTCTTTTGCCAGGATTCAAGAAACGGCGCCAATGGTTTCCCGAAAGAAAATTCCTGTCTTCCATCGGGGTGCTGTCTCAGTGGGTGGGTGGGACGCAATTGAACTAGTATGGCAAGGCTGGCTGGCAAAATGGCATCGACACACACACACACGACTAACCGCCTTTTCTCGATCGTAACGGAACGTGATTTTGGTGCCAATGAGAGGATAAAACGATGCCTGAGAAAACCGTTACTGAAGCGTTCCTTTACTGCCTGGCGTCAATCGTTTCCGGAATCGTTTTCCGAAAGTTTGGTCGTGGAAAATGTTTCCAAACGACACATACAGTGTACACATACCGGTGTGGAGGCACGTGGTGTGAATAGGACCCATTGAATGTTGTGTCGATTTCCATTCGAAAGGAAAAGCATCCACCAGACGGAAAATACATTTCACTTGAAGAGTGAAAAACAAAAAAAAAACACCACCCCGGAAAAGCATTCGAGGTCGAGGTTTACCACAAATCGAGGTGTCCTTTAGTGTCCTTGCGATCTTTCACTACACGACCAGGCTGTTGCTATCTTGGCTGGTGTGTTCTTGTCGCTGCTGTCGAACATCCATTTGTTGTCGTTATCGACGACGGAGGCGGCGGCGGCCCGAAATCGTTCGGGCAGGGAAAATGGGTTTGAATGGTCTGGTCTGGCGAAATGGCAAAATCTGTATTATCTTAACGCCGTACGATGGAGGTTTCGAATATTATCCCACCCGCCGAATGTTTTATTTTTGAGTTTTAGGATGTAGAAAAGTAGACACTGTTTTGGGGCACCATCAGACAACAACAAACACCCACAATGGATAGGAACGATAGTGAGAGAGTGAACATTCAAAATTCATGATAACATGAATCCTGGGACGAAGAAGCTTTTGTTCTTGTTGCTTTCTTTCGTACTTTTGTTGTTGCTAGGATCACGGAAGGTGGGACACATTCCCATAAAATTACTTAATTTACAACAATATTTCATAAGCAATATAAAAACCAGGAATTTATGCTACCACCGAAAGAATGGAACGGATATTGTCATCGAAGATTTTGCACAAGTTTTTGTGCTACAACGAGATACGAAGTAAAGGCAACCAAGCTCTGTTGCCCACTCGTTTCTTGGGGGTTGAAGAACAATGTCCTTTTATACATACTCCTGCATGATGCTTGCTCGCATCGTTTCGCACACGTGCACACCTTCTCCTTCCCAAGAATATGTTGCTCCCCAAAAACCGAGATTCCTTCTCCCCATTACATCCCCTCCTCAAGGTAGAGTTTTCCCAGCAGATGTTTTCTGTTTACGATTATGATAAATATGAGTTTTCCCTTTGTATTATTGCGATGAACGACAAACCGGGTCTACTTGCCGAGAGAAAGAGAGAGAGAGAAAGAGTGCTTAAGCGTTACAGTGCATCGGGTAGCAATGTGCAAGCGACGAACCTTGAAGAGGGAGCTGTAACCACCCCAGGTCTTTAGGCGTTAGGTTTGACATTTATGAATGTCTTCTGGAACGCCTTCAGGAGGGCAGCAAACCCCCAGCTATGGTGTGATGTTGGGTGATAAATTGATTTTGCAGATGAAATTGTTTACAGTTTGGTTTTTGTGGTGTACGTTTGTGAGATTAATATATTTATGACAATAGAACATGGCGCGAGATCTTCGCTTCCAAGGAGTTAAATTAATTATAAAGAAAATACACCGAATGGAGATTGTTTTATTTATTACTTTCCTGTATTGTGAGCTATAAAACAAGCACATTTTAATAGATGAGTAAAGTTGGTTTAAATGTTTCCGGGAGAGTATTCACATAACTTCGTATACCCTCAATTGCATGCTAATGTGTGGCCCGCTTTGACAGTGAGCAAACAAACGAAGTGGTACGAAAAGTGGTCCACTGTCAATTGGGTTTTGCTAGCTTTGGTTTGGTTGCCAGACGTGAAGCCTTTTACCGGTCAACCGTTGGCAAGGATCGGATGGAAAACATGCACGACGTGTCCGCTTTATGTGTTACAGAACCGAGCAATCGGACTGTTAATCAATGATCCGTGCACTAACGGGAAGGATGTCGCACAAAAACGCACTCACCGGAAGTGAGCCATCCAAATCACAGCCGGTAAATACAGAACGGTTCTTGTTGCAACTCCCCCCTTGGGGGGACAATTGGTTTGTTGGAGAGATTTTATCGAAGCATCAAATTAGATTCGACGAACGCGCGTGTGTTTGCTGGATGGATGCGCACACATGGGGGAAATGGTTTCGCATTTTGCAAATGAAATGGGCCTCGACGTCGATGGAAATGGTACGGATATTGGTGCAAGCTGGCACCAACCCGACGGGTTGGATGGGGATTTTTGGGCACAGACGTGCTCATTTTACTGAGCAGCTTTATAGCGCTGTCACGCTTTCGTTATTGAGATGTTTTTGTTCGTGGTTTGGAGTGTTGTGTGCGTGTGTTTTTTGTTGTTGGTTTTCTTCCCCAACAGTACTACAATGTTACAGCTCCATTGTGAGCATTTGTACATATATTTCCAACGTGGAAAGTTTTGCATGTCGCGTTGTGAAGTATTTGTTTGTAACGCTTGTTGTCCTTTGTTGGTGGTAAGTGATTTAACCGAAAGGTGAAGAAGGGCGACTACACTGAGGTACAGGTTAAAGTCGGTATATGTACATGAAGCAAGAGAATATGTATTTGCTTTTTACATGTGGTCTTGGGGGCGGGCCCGGTGGCGTATGTGATAAATGGCGCCAGTTCCACACAACAGGACCGGGTATCAAATCTCATCTGGATCGCAAGGGCTGATGTTTTAATACTTGTTATCCTTTGATGACACAAATCGTAAGATGAAGAAGATTCCACATCTACTCTACTCTACTTCAATTTGAAAAGAATCCAGAAATGCACTTCCCGCCGGTGTATGTGATGACAGGATTGGGTATCAATTCTCTTCTGGACCACAGTCTCCTCATAGACTGACTGACTATCCTGGTAAACATAAGTAGACTAAACCAGAAATCGCCGTCATGTCCTTAGACTCTGTCTACCAAAGCGGTCACAAGAATTTCTGAGGTTCTCCTACAAGATCTTCCAATTCAATGATTCCAAAGAAAAATCCAATCGTTCTTATACAAAGCTTTCTCAACTAACACATCCTTCTTGTCGCAATCAGGCAGTTATCAGGATGCAGGAGTGGTCTAAACCTCTCAAATTCGTCGTCGTCATTTGTCAATCCATCATCCTGGGATTTCTGGTGGACTCTTCAACGTCATCGCTCCTTCCCGATTGGGATCTACCACGCGGCTCCTCTGTCCATGTCGAAGATCTAGAAAGATTTTACCTGGTTCGACCGGTGTCATTCGCATGACATCATCAGACGAATCTAATTCGCTGTTCGATAGTGAGTTTCTCGTACAATTTTTAAACCTCGTCATTATAGACCTTCCACACATTCGGGGTCAAAAAAATGGTTCAAACTTTATCATTTCATTTCAAAACTCCTGTAAATACTGTTTGCATTTAAAATTAGATAACTGTGGATGTCACTCATTAAACAGAGGAGTCCGTGATTATGTCGGTAATTATTTTTAAAAGATTTCCCTAATTGAAATATCTTTAGCTTCATTTTAATGTCTTTATATAGACCTATAAAGCGCACATTGTTACCGGTAATAAGTCTTTCAGTGGGAAAGGCCTCTTCCAATTTCTTCACCGTTGCGCGGAACAACTTAACATTAGGTGTGATAAAATATTGCTATTTGTGTGCCATTTACGGTTAACTCATCGTAAACGGTAACCTTTAACTTCTTTTCCCTCCTCAAACCACCATTTCTCTCTATCTCTCTCTTTCACAACGCAATTGCTTCAAATCCCCATAACCATCAATCTGATGTCTGGTTTGAAAAACCCGTAGTACCTCTCTATTTGCACCATCCAAATTGTTGGCCATTCTGTCCCGTGGTTGTTCGGGGTGGTGTGCTTGTCATCAAGGTGTGAATAATTAAATTGAATATCACTTGCGGATTATGCGTGTGTGTGGTGTATGTGTGCCTTTCATACTTTACCACCACCCCAGGATGTCCTCGAGGTTGGTTTCATGGCTGCGAAACGCTGGAACTGCAACATTTTCTCTAATTATGATCCCACTTGTTATGAAACGTATTTTCAATTTGCATCATAAATTTCATCCATGCTGTGGGATTATGTTGTGCCGACTCATTCCATTCGCAGCCGGATGGGCAGGGGAGCAAACTTGAGGCATACTTGTACTGGCACGGTATTAAGTCTTTAAACAAAAAAAAACCCTCGGTACCATTTAATGGTGGTTTTGTGTCCCTTTTTTGCTATCCTTACTGGAATGATGCAAGCGAAGAAAGTTCGTACCGGGATGGGTTTAATGCCGAAAACGAGTGCTGTCAGTGACTGTGAAGGAAACATTATGGTTGTAATGAATGAAGAAACAATTTTCCAATTAAACCCGCCAGCAAAGCGAAATGTTGACAAAAGAGGAAGAATTTAATTTTCTTTTTGTTGATTTGTTTTGTCTTAAACTTTGTTCGGGTTTTTTGGTTTTCTTCGCTTGCCACAATTTAGTTATGCAATTTGAGGGACTGAATTTTCCACCACAAAGACAACAAAGACGAATCGGATTAGCCTGAAGAAGGTTCATCGTTTACTTGCTTTGTTATTTAATTATCTTCTTGGTTTTGGCAATTCCCACGAGCTACTTGTTGGTGAATGATTACCATTAATCTGTTCCGCTTCTACGATCGTTGCAATATGTAGATTTGACGGCAATCGATTAACGTCCCTAACAACACGAGTATGATTTATGTACCGTACCAGCGTGATCAACCTTCACTGCCATGAGTGCATCCAGTGTCCGGAGAAGTGTCATAGTTAATTTTGTAATCAGTGTCCAGCTACAGAAGCAATCAAGATCGCCTACCACCTACTCTCATGATACTCACAAAGGCCGGAACTCCTCAGAAGCACTAGTGACGAGACCCCGTTGTGGAACCCGAACTCCACCAGGTGTCCCTTCGGTCTCTGACATCCAAAGCGGTAATCAATATTAATTAGCACGTAACAATAATATTGTTGACATTTCGCATTGATTGGGTTGGTTTCAGGCCCCGCTCGGCAGTCGACCCGTTTTGAATCCATAATGTATCGAACCGGCTGATTTTCTTCATCTCGCCAAGATGCTCTTCACACTGGAGAACACCTTTGACGTAACCGCACACCTATTACCAGTACGGGCAGTTCCGTTACGTGGTGGCATGTTTGTGACGGTGCTTAGTTTGTGGCTTCAGCTTTGGATATATGATGCCGATACGTATGCCCTCTCCATCTGGTTGAAGGGTAGTAGATGGGTGGGCTCGATGCGGTTTTCTCGTTGGTGTGCCTTCGAGTGCAAATAATTAGCTGACGGTCGGAATCGAACCGAACCCTCGATAGTTGATTGTGGTTAATTTACGGCGCCCAGTTAACATTCCGACGGTGCTTTTGGGAATTTCAAGCGCGTTGTGCTGGATTGCTTCCGATGAAAATTCTTGACTAGCGGTTGTTGTGTCTGTGGTTTCACTGTTCGGTATGTTCATTCCGATGGTTGGTATTGCTAACATTGCTACCAGTGGGTGGAATGATTGTATCTGCAATTGCAACACCCTGTCCGCGGTATACCACTCCTTTTTGGTAGAAATAAAACATCCTCAAATGACTTGAGCAGTAAAAGACATGTGAACAACGGCACCAAATCCAGCTATGGAGAAAGTTTTGTTTTTATGATCCACCTTTTGTTTTGGAGTTTATCAAGTTGTGTTTTATTGAACATCGTTTTAGCATAAAACCAAACTTAATAGTCCGCAGAGGAGTTCGAAGATGAACGAGCTAAACAAACAAGCAACTCCATCCCAAGGTTCACAACATGGGAAAGTTGGACCATTAAAGTTGAGGTCCTTTGGCCAAAACAAAAAAATAGTTTTTAGTTTCTCTTTCAAACTCCTTTACTTTTCGGACGACCTAATGGTCATTCGCAAAACTTCCACCTCAGTTCCGGCTATCTCTCAACTTGCCATAAACGTATCCTTTTTTTGCCGGGCGAAGAGGGTGAATGCTCTCGAGTATCTTAGGCTTGACGTAAGATGTTCAACATATCTACTGAGCGTCGCCAAAAAGGAAGGAAACCCAACTTGACCGATGTCATTTTCACGGCTTAATGACGTTACGTCGGTGACATTTATTTCTAACCCGCCTGGTCAAAGGCGTCTTGGTCATAAAATGTTGTACGTTATCTTTACCAATGTGTGTGTGTGTGTGTGTGTATATGAGAAAAGGCAAAACGAATATCGCTCCATACGTTCAGATATGTGGCACTTATATGCAGTGTAAACAACATCGTAAAAATCATAGTTCTGTTATGATTGTGGTTGCCGTTCAGGTTGACGAGGGTCCGCAAAGGTGGAATAATGCATTGTGGTGTTTATGTGCTGTGGAGCAATGTTCCACCCGGTTTTTTTTGGGATTGCACATCATAACGAGTGTGTGGAGATAAAGAGATTGTTTCTGTTGTTGTGTTGGGCAAGAAGGAATCGTCGTTCTGCGCAAACACAAAACTAGTGATGGGTAAGTCCTCGAATTTCCTGGAGTTGGAATAATCAAACTCCGAAATTTTTCGGAGTGTACTCTGGAGTAACTCCGGCATTACAAACGACCCGGGAAGGGGGAGTGGGGTCTCCGGAGATTTAACTCCGGAGTAACTCCGGCATTATAAACGTCCGGACGAGGGTTAGGTTTAACTCCGAAGTAACTCCGACATTATTGACGATTGCAGTGGTTGGTTGAGAAGGATATTGAGCAGGTTTTAAAAACAACTAGCTGCGACCGGCCACTAACCGAAGTTGAATCCGAAGTTAAAATCGGAGATTAATCCGGAGATAACTCCGGAGTGTTCCGGTACCAACTCCGGAGTAATTCGGAGTCAACTCTGCATTTCTCCTGGAGTTCAATGCGGTTTTTAAACGTCGGAGTTGGAGTGGATCCATGAATCCAACACCGGAGTACCCATCACTACACAAAACCTAAATCCATCGGTTCGTTTCTTTTGCTGGAAAGCTACATTTCCACAGTTGCAAAGATGCTAATTTCCATTTTCCCGTATATATATACATCAGTCTCCCTTCCGGGAAACGGTTCTAACAGAAGAGGGGAAAAACTTGATTTCGAACATAGTTTCCATGTATTACAATCACAATGTAACAAGCGTGTGCATTGCAAATTTCAGCCTTTTCCACACCGAAAACAACTAGAATAAATGTAAAACTCCAGAACCTCAGAACATGTTGTTCCGGGTCGGTGAAACATTTCAATAAGAGAAAAAAGCGTAGATAACATTATCGTTCCTCAAACGAAGGGGCACAAAAACCAGCGTGTGGATATCACTGTTGCAAACTTGGGAAAAACAGGCCTGTTTTATGCTAATGAAACATCAAGCGCGAAAATGGTTTTCCATACGTACGTTCGTATGTTCGCCCAGCAAACGAATGAGGGTTTTGGGAATGTTTTTTTTCTCGATTGGCAAGAAGAACGAAATGGCGAGATTTATGCACCGACATGCACCGAACTACCGCAACAATGCATTTATCTGCTGTGTGTGTTTTTGTACGAGGAAAAAAAACACATTTTTGACTGCTTAAAATTATGGACCCCATATCCCCACCTCCAATCATCAATCATCGACCAACTGGATGAAAGCTACAAAACATACCCATAAAGTGTTCTCCATTCCGCTCCTCCTCCCCGCACGGTGGCTGTAAAGACAAACACAAACAAGAGTTAAATAATTAATTAATCCAATTCAACATGCACGGCACAAGGATTTGCGATTAAATTTTTGCCATTATTGATGGCAGGCTTTTAATCATGTTTCTCCAATTTCGGTACCATTGTTCACTTACTGCAAAAGGGAACGACAACAGCTGGCAGACCTTTGGAAATAAAACATGTGTACACATAAGGCGCATGTTGCGTTCGTTACAATGATTCTGCAGCAAAATTGCTGTTGACGATAAAGCCGGCGGGATGGGACCAAAGCTTTCTGAGCAGGATATCGTTTCACCAGTCTGTAAGCCTATTGTATTTTACGCTGATTTAAAGATTCAACATAAAAGGTAAAACCATTAAATTGAGTAAAATAGTTAATTTGTGTTTTTTACTTCTTCTTAAATTTCCTCCTTTACAGTTCACCATCGGAACGATCGCGTAAAGGATGCTGTGGCCATTGGTTCGCAGGACCACCGCTACGGGCGCTCATAGCTGTGGTGGCCCTCGGTGGTGTTGCCTGTGCCTTGGGCGGTGCCGCACTCGGTGCGACGGGTTTGGCCGGTTCACCAACTTCCCATCTTACTGCTGCCTTATTAATGATAGGTAAGTCCGCATTTCTGCGCTATATTCACTTCACTAAACTTCCAACAAGTCCCACGGTACGGTTTACTTTCGTTGGTTTACCAAAAAAAAAAAGAAAAAAAGGAGGAAATTCAGCCTCCCCGTTTTCGTTTGTACTATTTCAAATGGCAACGCTTTTGCAGCGAAACGAACGTGGAAAGATCGCGTTTGAAAAGTTTCACACTTTCTTCGTACTGCGCCAAACCGGATTCTTCCAAAAAAAAGGGAAACATCTGGTCCTGGTAGGCAAAAAAGAGGGAAATAAAAACAGTAGGAACTTTGTTGTCGATTGTCTTTGGACGGTTTTTTTTGTGTGTGTCAGTTGTACGATTTTTGTTCCGCTCTGTTGTGCCGTCCCTGTCCCTAGTGTAACGGAAAAGAAGGAAAATGGAAGGAACGGTGAAACTAATGAGAGACACGGGAAATATGGTGCAAAACCCGTAAATAAGTTCCACTGTGTGTTGGAAAACTTGGTACGATTTACACGAAGAGCCAGCTAGAAACCGGGGGGGGGGGGGGGGGGATGTTGGGGTGCGAACAAGTTGCTAAGCTGCCAGAGGTTAGCCAGAGGTGCAAAAGCACCCGAACGTACATTAACATGCAAATTCTAGCGTCCCTCGAAAGAAATGACTCTAGGTGAAAACTTTGCTTCATTTATCACCCGTCCAGTGGAAGTACGTTAAGATGTACTGGCTTTAATTTAGCCATTTCCTTGGGTAAAATTGTTTTAAAAAAGAGCTTGTATTGTATGCTGTGGAGCATTATGTTCTTTTGAAGTTTTGTTTGGGAATGCAACAAAAAATAGGTTGATCGAGGTCATGTATGATTTTTGCTTCTACGAATTAAACCAAATTTTCTTTGCCAGTACCACGTTGGATAGGTTCGCAAAAAAGCGTACAGTAAATCATCATTATCCCATCAAATAGGATTGTGCACGAACCCCACATCGGTTTGAAGGGCTTTTTTGCTGCCTTCCCAATCGTATACGATTCTTTCCGTAGGGGAAAACTGATGTGATTTTTTTGTATGTTTGAAAAGGCCACATTTTCCCATCACAAGTGAGTCCCTTCTGTGCATCTGTGAATTGAAGGCCGAGGTTCATAAAATATGAATTCAATTTATTTATATCGATTTACGAACTGCGTACGGTTTTTTGGGGAAAAGTTCTGGCGGGCATTTTGGGAAAAAGCCTAGAGGGGGGCACTCACCTTGTGCCTGTCTGTGTAAAGTGAACTTGTCCAACGAAAGGACGGAAAGACTTGACTGAAAAAAAACGCACGACGGCTCTTGAAAAACCATTTTAAAAGGACCTTTCGCGTAGGTAAAGGTAAACTGGCTTACCAGCTGAGTCGTAATGGGAAAAAAGAATGATTTTTCGTCGCCATTTCGTTTTCGTTGAGCTAGTAGTTTTTTTTGTGTTGCGCCTCCATCTGTGGCTTCTTCTTGTGACTGCAGTAACCATAATCACCTTGCGTACAAAATCGTTTCAGTTTCGCATAAAACCGATGGTAGGTTATAAAGTCAAATTCGATGTCAAGCTGTAATCGATGTTGAGGAACGATTCGTTAAGGTGATATTTTGCTCGGGGATCGATTTGCCATAAGAACGGACCGATATCAAAATTGATTGCTTTATCAAGTTGTTAAAATCAATTTCAAGTGTGTTGGAAGTGGAGTTTTTTTTTTCTTCTTTAGTTGCAATGTTTTTTTTTTTTATTTATTTTTGCTTCTTTTCTACAAATTTTTAAGCTCTTTTTATGTCTTTTAGTCGTCTCCCTAAATCGTCTTATGCTCTACCTTTTTGAAGGTTTTTTAAAAAAATTATTTTATGGTTCTAAAAAATCAGTCACAAAGTTACCTTTTTTTGGCTCGCAACAGTGTGATATCACACACAATTGCAGAATTGTGGTGGTTTACAAACAAGCGAGTGTCTGCCATTAAAAGCTCTCTTAACTTTTGTGCATGATGCAGATGGGAAGTACGAAGAAAAAAAATAATGTTTGGCTTTTTGCGTATCTTCTTCAATTCCCTTGTCAGTGTGTGTGTGTTTATGTTGTTTTGTCTGTGCGTTGTTTGGCAAAACACTAAACCTCTGCCCGAAAAACCAAACGAGCATATCCACCGGTCGGGTCGTGTATGCTTTTTTCCCCCTCGTATGTCACAAAAAAACCAGTAAAGCTCACTCTACAGCAAGAGAAGCATCAAGAGATAAATCTTTTCCCGTCGTTGGAAAAACCAGACCGGAGAACGGAAAAAAGCGCAAATTTCTGCTGGCTTCATGCCCGTCTATGGGTACGAGAATGCGAACAGCCCCAAAAGTATGGTCACGAAATGGAATTATTTGTGTCAAAAAAAAAGAAAAACCATCCACAAATCGGATTTAGTTTTTATTCACCGCAGATTGCTTTGGAACCTCGGCATGAAATGGCATCCCAGCGATAGAAGGTGGCCTGTTTTTTTCTCGCGTTTGCCTTCATTTAGCCTGCTCGTTTCAGGGATGGTTGGATACTGTTTCGATTGTTCTTCCAGTAGCTTTAGCGGACCGCTGAAAAAAAATGGATGAATCCGATCACAACTGACCTTCAAACAAAAAAAAATCATACAGGACCTCTTTATCCACACGAACGCGGAAAATAATGCTTCAAAGCTATTTGCCGTCGAACAAGGTTCTTGATAGTTAAATTTGTTTGGGATTTTCTTCTATTTTTCGGTTTAGCGTTTTTAGTTTATATCCTGTCTGCTGATCGCGGCTAGTGATTGCTGTCAGTTTGCCGTTGAAAGTCAGTACTTGAGGATGATTAATTTCAAAAGTTACTAAATGAAATTAATTTATTAGAGAAAATAATTGTATTACTGTCTCCATGATTATAACTGCCAATGATAACTCGTTTGGTAATCTTTTTTTTATTTTTGAACAATATGCAAAGGCTGTTCGATTAAACGGTTCAATTGAAGTATTGGCAGCGACACGTCGCGTTCCCGCGAGAAGGCGCTTGCTGTCATGTAGCAAGTATTTCGGCTGAGTGAGCTGGGTGAAGCTGAGTTGGATGAGTGTCGCTGAATAAAAGGCCCACTGAAGCTGGCGCCAAGCCTGATCTTTTCCTAGCGACTCAGTGAGAAAGCAGAGGATATTTTAAATATATAGTTAATATATAACATAATGTGTAGTTAAAAAACTGCAAAGTGTCGCAATTAAATAAGGAAAGAAGTCTGCGATTGCTGGACGCAACAAGAACCAACAATTCAAATCCTCTTTAACACACAGACAAATCCACTTAAACATCTAAACTGTTCCGGAAATGAATTTCCCACACAAAAAGGGGACACAAAAATACACAGACTAATCGCACAAAAACCCCCCATTTTGTACGCTAAACTCGTTCATTCACAAAAAAAAATAAACAAAACTACAGTCACTAAATGGACACTCCGTGTTATCGGGTACCGTGCTATAAAAAGGCGTGAAAAGTGAACACGAAAAAAAGAAACCGTCGGCGTGTGGGCATGCGAGCGAACGAACCAACAAACCCTAGGATGATAAATATGTTGCAATTTTTATCCACCTTCACAACCCGGCACACCCGGGCACACGACCCTGTCTCAGCTCTGGGCACAGTCCAACAATTCACGAGGAGTGCACCCCAAACTCACAAGAAGTGGACGAAATTTATGGTTTCAATTTAAAATGCAATAATGATAACGAGTGCGCCGCGTGAATATACATTGGAAAGTATTTTTGTTTCATTTTTACTTCGAACTTTTCTTTCTCTTTCTTAACATTCGGGGGGTGTTTTTTGTTTCAAGCCATGTTTTAAGCAATTTCCACTGCGAGCATGGAAAATTTCCTTCTGGCGGCCACTTTTCTCCTTTCGCACACCTTCCTGCAAAAGGTTGGTGCGGATGATTTTTAGGAGCGGTGGCCATTTGAGGTGTTGCTGTGCCAGGAAGGGCACCGGTTTGTAGAATTGCTCACTTGAGCATAATCGCTGTTAACTGAACCGTATAATAATCCGCGTAGCGTTGGTTCGCGGAAGGTTGGCTTTACGCAGCTACCCAACAAAAGAGAGCCACTTGAGATCCGTTCAGGCCGTGGAATGCCCATCCGGAAGGGCACGAAATATCGGCACAAAAATGTTCCCTATCGGATGTTTAGATGGTTGGGTTATGCTTTCTCCAACAGAGGGCGCTTTATTGCTTAGTAAATGCAGGGCTTTCTGGGCTTTGTTCAAGTTGAACTAGAATGTGACGAGTTGTTCTACAACTTGCTCAAAGAAAATGAAATTTCACAACTTTCTCGGTTGACACATTAAGTGTTCAACTGGGAATAGATCCCAGAAACGGCTCATACTATTCTAGTTTTATTCGAAAACCCTTTAATGTAGTAGATTATGCGTTAAAGAATGCTCTTGTTGTTTTCTGTTTACCAAACTTCGTTTGATCATTTTTATCCTTCAATAGAAATTTAATAAAAGTAAAGAAAACTGAAAAACAATCAAGTTTTATAATCTGAACGGTAAAGACTCAAGAAATTTAAATAACATCCCACATCGCTTCCATCGATTTGCTGTGTTTGCCAACAAACTATAAGCCTTCCCATAGCAAGCAGCTTAGGGGATTGCATTAAAATTAAATTTCAAACAAAACAAAGTTTCCCCCCATGGTACTGGTGAAGAATGGAAAAATCAACAAAAATACGTACTACTATCATCATCATCAGCTGCTCCGTAATGCTGCATCCGGATCATCGTCCTTATCTTTGCTGGTTATGGTTTCCATAATCATCAATCTCTGGCAACACTCGGAACATCATTTTCTTCGACATCATCAGTCAACCAACACGAAGCCGTTCCTCGTTTCCCAATATATGTATATGCTACCCGTAGCTTGGTTGGAAAACTTCCGGATCCGTTTCCATCGTACTCGGGGGTTTGCATTTCCTTCCCAACTCCATTCCACCATCCCGGCAAACAAATTTACTTTTCCTGTCCATTCGGAAAGAGTTTTCGCAAGCAAGTTTCGTCTCGGTGTGCCATTGTTAGCTTATCATCAAAGATGCAATTTTGTTGCAATTTCCAGACCAAAGCCTTAGCCGGGGGTTTTGTGAGAAGCACCACCATCGTCGGGGAGGATCATCTTTCGCGCTGCCGGAAAAGTGGTGGAAAATAAAATGTTCGCTGATCGTGTTGTTTTTTTTCGCTGTGCTTTTCCGTGTACCATTTTTTTCTTCTAGGGAATTGAATCACTCACTTTTGCCATCCTGCTAGCACACGGTAAGCCTGCTTTACGACACACAATGGTTGGCAGCGAAAGGATATTAGAAAACAGCTTTTCAAGTTGAAAACTGATCACTCTCTTGAATGTACCGGTTTACTTTCATCGTACAAGCTTATCCATTGATTGCAAAAAAGTAGCAAAAAGAGGGGAAAACAACATGATTCAAAAAATGGAAACAAGGGATACAACCCATGTGTGTTGGCGAGACAAATTAAATGCACCAGAAGTAGCGTCCCAGAGTCACCAATGCTCCGGAGTGTGTGATCGTTTAAAGGTTTAAAAAGCCCACACTCAACACACAGACGAGTATCATCGACACAGCCTTTAATTTGGGCAATTGGAAATTTTCCTCCGATTAAATGCATCGCTTCACGATTGGTAGAAATCCAAATTCCCATGTGCAACAGTGCAATCGTTAAAAAAATCACATACATACATATACTCAACGGCGAAAATGAGTGGAAAAGAGTGTTGCGAATGATGACAGTAGTAGAAGCTGGATGGCGTCTATCGGCATCGGGGTGCATCATGGGGTGTTGCTGAACTGCAACCACAAGCAGCATCATGGGCTTACATTCTAATTACCGCATTTCGGAAAAGCCGCTTTTCCAAATGACTCTCAGCGGTTTCGCATATTTATTGGTGGTATTTTTATAGCATAAATCTGGGGGCAAAATGGAGTGAGCTTCCGGGTGCGATAGATTTTTTATCCCTTCTCTGTGTGACTGTGTGTGAGCAAGAGAGTAAGAGAGAAGAAGGGTAAAGATTTTCTAATACACAACCACATGGCCAGTGGTGCACATTCCCGATGGAATTGCAGCAATGCAGCAGTTACCGGATGGAAATCGACATGAATTTGAATCAATCTAGTTTCACATCACGTGCAATTTGACCGCACCGGACACACATCCACCGAGTGGGGAGGGGTGTAAATGATGGCTGGCATGCCATTCCACAACATTTCCCTCCCCCTTCCCCTCATCCCTAAACCTACTCTTACCCTGTGCCATTTCGTTCGTAGGTGATTTGAGGTTTTGAACGCCTAATTAGTGGATAGAATACACGCACACACGGGCAGAAGGAAAAGGGAATATATTTCCCAAGAACTTGAGGTGCACATACGGTACCGAAACACACCAAACAGACCAGCGGTGGTCACCTATGTTTTAGTGGTGCGGTACGCTGTTTCGGTTAAATTTCGCGCCTGAATGACGGCAATAATGAGCGTTTAATCGATATGTACCCCTTTTTCCGGGGAGGGTTTATGGATTTATTAGTATAATATTTTAGTCACATGCGATTCGAATGCGTTTTGTGGTTTTAATGCAAGGTTTACGTGGTATTAGTGTTAGTCTAGAGTTTGTGGTACGAACGGTAGAGTCACGGTGAATTTTGTATTATCATTTAAATGTGGAACGATTTATTTTGGATTTTGCTAAATACTGTACATTTGTGCATTTTTATGGAAATGTTTTAATTATATTTAACCATTTTTTTCAAACAATCCCAGTTGAAGGGAAAATATTTATCACCATAAACAAATCTATCTCCACTGAAAGAGAATTCAGTTCACCCTTTCGATGGATGGGGATGTTTTTTTTTAATTTGCTGGCAAAGGGTGCACTTTACCACCGTTACAGGAAAATCTGAACCAGCTGAGATGTTCAATAATTGTCGGAAATTCACCCCCCCACCCTATTGCCACATTCCCGACCGTCATGATTGCTCTTAATTACAAACAATTTTTCCGGTAAACAATTCCCTTTTTCCAAAGCCATACCCTTTAGTGGCTGCTGCTCTATCAGACTGTTTGCACCAAGGAAACCGGTTCAGTTTCCTTACGGCGAATGGCGACCGTACACGTTCCACCATAGACAAGACGTACGAAACTGGGGATTGAACGGGTTTAAATTTATTGCACCTTAATCCCCGAGATCGATTGCCTGTGTGCTATCGATGGGAAAGTGTAATAAAACGAAAGTCCATTAAACTAATTGTTCCATTCCCATTTCTCAGGATGAGAAGGTGAATTGTACGGCAAAGGTAAATGCCGGGGGGAAAAATATACTCAGCCCAGGTGTTGGGAAGAAAAGTACTCGAGCATTCACCAGAACATGCCAACACTAAGGTAGCGAAAGTCGGAATCTATCCAGCGAAACGATTGATCTTCTTCTAAACTGCTGCAAACGTTCCACCGGTGATCAATATCATCCATTTTCGGAACGTTCGGTGCTAATCTGGCTGCGTCTTAAATCTTTGCCTACGAAAAAAATAGAAGGAGAGAGAAGAAGAAGTAAAAAACAGGCCTTTCCTGATCTTCCCTCTTCATATTTTACACTGCCGTGACCTTATTTCGATTCTTTCCTTGAACGGGTGGGTGGATAAATTTCCCCGATGGACGTAATTTGCTCGTTACCGGGTTGCAGCGTTTGTGTTAAGCTTGGTATAGAAAGAAAGAGAGAGAGAGAGGGAGAAAACGTGGTAACTCCTACAATGCTTTTAGCAGTAATTTTCCTCGGATCCAAAAACCCTTGCTGTTTAGTGCCCCTTTCGTAAGTGGAGCGTTACGTGGGCGAAGGCCCTAGAGTAACGAATTGCATTTCGGCAAACCTCAAAGCAATATTATTATCATTCCTTCCGAGAGCAAATCGTTTCGTAGGAGTAGCAGCATATGTAAGACGTTGGATAAGTGTGCAATTGTGCCGCGAAATCTTCATTTTAGAACGGGTGTGTTGTGTCATGAATTCATGTAGCTGGTTGGAGTGTACAGCATATACGTAGTATATGGATGTGCCACATGTGCCTACACGTGATAGAAGGTACCTCTGGGTACATGAGATTTGTGTGGGGCAGCTCATTTACTTGAGAAAAAATTGGATCTTTAAAACTTCAGATTCTAATATAACATCTGAGATCTTAATGTCTTAATATCATAATGTCTATCACATCACATCACTATCAAATGCATGAATATGACATGCGATAAGGAGACAAATGTATGATACTTCAGTTGTGCTCTTTTGATGTCTGAAATTGAGAATCTATCTGGGTACTATTTCTGAAAAAATTGATCAGTAAGTAGCCAGCTGTTGACCAGATAAATAGATTACAAATACCTTAGAGTCGATTCTTGAGATCGTTACGCCAAGAAGAAGAAGGTATCGCTCTACGCTGCAACCTCCCCAAGAAGGAAAGCATCTTCAAGATGAACATTTTTGGAAAGTTCCTTCATTTCCAATATATTTTATATTTCTTTGAGTTTTCCTAACACGGAATTCTCTCAGCTGCATATGATAGTTACATACCAAGATTCCCAAAGTCAGAATCTCTTTGATGGTTTTCATTGACATCTCGTCAGCTGGAAGTTCCTGTAAGATGACAGTACCTTCAGTTTGCATCTGAGGAAATCTTCAATGTTCTAAGTAGCAAAGCATTTTCTTGTTTTTGTCTAATTAGCAACACAAGCAAAGGCAATCAAAACCCAACTCTAATCTAGCATCTAGGATCTAGGACAGTGTCGAAAGTCTAAAGTTCATAGAAGCTTGAGCTCCTCCTAGTGAACTTCAAGAATTAATCCAACAACATTACATGTAATTCTTGTTCTGTTATTTTGTTTATATATTCATTACACGGTGAAACTGACTCACAATTAACAATTATATCAGCTCGAGTTTTGATTCGTTTGCTGGATGCATTGGAACCGTACGGTTTCGCCTAAAACACCAATTGAGGAAGGCGTTGGTAGTAAATTGAACGATTGGTTTCAATTTACCCTTACATCCAGTTTTTTCCGTTTCTTCTCCTCCTCTTTCTCATTTCAATCATAGGCAAGACATGCACTAACATGCATGTGACCTACTTCACACCTACACTCGAACGTGCAGCAAGATGCATTTCCGCTTGTTGTGGAGCTCTTTCGATGTTAAGTGAAAAAAAAAACATAACCTAACCTTCTTCGTTTGGGTCTTCTTTTCTATCATCTTGCAGAAAATAGTCTAAAGTTACTGAAGGAAAAATCCCTTAAAAAGATTATTATATTTCACCGCTAATTTGCTGTAAATCTTCCCGCAAATGAAGTGCCTCAATGCAATCCCCTTCCTCATAGTACATGTACGAATAGTGCAAGGTGTTCGTGCAAGGAAGCAATCTATTTAAATGGTACACTGGTCTGGTTGCCCAATCGGTACGAAAAATGCAAAAATAAAAACCGTTTCTCACAGCACAAAATGCCCGCTTCAATCGCGGGGCCATCGGATTGCGATTTCGAAATCGAAAGTAAAACACCGATCGAAACCACCATTTCGAGCGATGGTCGTTCCAATTCGTGTGCACAATTCTAATCCACCTTTCCCTGTACAGGCCGTACGATGGTACGATCAACAGTCTCAACGAACGAGCCCCAAGGAAGGAAAGAAGTGTTGATGATTTATGATGATGCCTTTGCCTTCGGTCGGTCGGTATTACGGTACGCAAATGGTTGTTGTTTTTTATGCTTTTTTCTGCTGTTGTGTTGATTATGATTTATGTGTAGCGTGTCGCTTGTGACACGGGTATAGGAAGATGCAGCGAATGGAAGTGCGACGCATCTTCGCCTACTCGGGGTCGATTAGAGTGGCAATTGTCTAAAATGACAGACGTAGGGTACAGCTGTGCGTTACGGTTGCCATTTTCCCATACGCAGTGCATTTTCACGGGAAATGCCAATGAGCAGGAAATTCGCACGATCATGGCTAGTGTTTTCATTCCATCGTTGATGATGATGCATTGGATGCATTCGGTTTAGTTTTGTGTTTGTACATGAAATGTCAGTTGCATTGCAGTTAAAAGTTCTTAATCCACTTTCACGTGGTCGAGTTGCGTTTAAATGAAAAACAGCATACGGAAGTTCAAATTGTCTAAATTACCCTGGCGAACGCTGGATGCCAGAAAAAGCGAGGAAACCAAAATCTAAAACCTCAATGGGTAACTCATCCGTACAAAAAAATACATCTCAAGAGCTATCAATTAAGGTTGACAAACTTAATTCCACCGGCAATGGGTATGGAAACACACAAACAATTTCCCTAAAAACCGTTGCTTTCAACTGCCAACCAACACTCATATGGGTCAAACATGAAAAACCAAAAATGGCTCGAGAACAGAAAACCCAGCAGGCAGAAGCAGCAGTAGTCGGGATTGCGGGAAGATTTGTTGCGAACATGTGGATTTCACTGGTTCTACTAAAAGACACCTAAAAAAAGCAACAAAACGCATTGAGTTGTTCTGCCTTTAAGGGGGAAGGAGGTTTTGGTTTTATCCACAATCGTCATGATTTATGAATGAACATTCCATTCCTTGGGTATTGGAGAAAACGGAACGACACATATCCCCTTCGAGAGGAATGTTTTTTTTCTTCTTCAGTCTTTATGTTATAACCATAAGCGCATTTAAAAGTAGCAGAACTTTGTGATCCGTTTAACCATATGATTCACGATCTATGTCTGTCTGTTACCGTGTCTTTTCGGTTGAAATGGATTATTCTTTCGCCTGCGTTCTAATGCTCTGGCATGAAAATGTTGTATGAAAATCGGAGATGACACTTGCACGTAATACCTCACAAAACCCTCTCCTATCCAGAGTTGTGGAGTAACATTTTAATAAGAAATCTCATAATAAAGAGTATAACACACAAAAAAAACCTTCTTTACCCAAAAACCCCATTTCTCACTGGCTTTCAACACAAAAATTCCTATTCAATTATCGCTGTAACTTTGGAATTCGTGACCAAAGACCGCAAAAATCGGTTAGCATCGGTCATCATCGTCACGTTCGATAGGGAGGTAACAAAAATTGACGACGAAAAAAATGGAATCCAAAACCAAAATGGGAGCATGAATAATGTTTTCTTGATTGTACCATTCTTTTCACCGCTTCCCGACCCGGTGCGAGCAACAGAGAGAGAAAAAAAGTGTTAAACGAATAAATTTTCTTTCGAACATTTAATGTCGTGATCGATTGGAATGGTAAATTGTTTAAAAGAAGCTGATCGATATTTTAACCTTTACCGAGTCTTCTTTTGCAAGAAAATGCTTAAGCAAATGTTCGTTTTCTGTGAAGTTTTTTTTTTTGTTTTTCCTTCTTTATTTTATCCCTTCCCATACTTCTTCATGTTTCTCTCGTTTTCTCTCGTCCCTTTTGCAATCGTGATACATTTTTCACTTTCATCACCGCCCATCATCACCATCATCATCATCTCACGTGATCATTTTCATGAACGATTTCCTTCCTTTCTCATTTTCCAACGCACAACACAAAAAGAGCTGGCCCTTCAGGAGAATCATTCCCTTCAACAAGCACGACCGGTGCGGTGGCATTTTCTTGCGATTTCCTGATACGATAGCTGATAAAACATGACGTTCCTTTCGCTTCTGTCTGAGAAGCGAATCGTGGTTGAAAATTTCCCCCTGTCTCCCTTGTTGATGATGATTATTATTAATTTTGCGATGAAGAAAATTGAATGAACGATGAAAATACTGGAATTTTTGTAGGAAAATGGGATGGTGAATAAGCAAAGAAAACTCCACCCAAACGGACAGTGTAAGGAGAATGCGTTGAATTGAATTTTGCTTCATGTTTTCTTTATACCGCGAGAGGAAAATATGGACGTTCCATCAATTGAAAATTGTTCAACCAAAATGAGCCTTTCCGCAAATAAGGCAAATGAAAATAAAGGTATAGAAGTGTGCTGATGCATGAGACAAACTGACTTCGGATGTTTTTGGGGAGGACGAAATAAAAACAAAACCCAAAGAGATAATGATAAAATGCTTTAAGACGCTAAAGTTTTGGAAATTTTTTTTTTGTTCGCTATCATCAATAAATAAGCTGCAAGAAGAATAGAGTGAACAGAACGATAAAATAAAGATTATAATTAATGCCTTCTGTTTTTTTTCTATGTGGCAACTGTTCGTGCACGATTAAACCACTGTATCGCTGCAGGGATTTTACTAACTCCATCAAGCTTGTGCAACAAACAAAAGAAGCAAACAAAACAAACAAACTTCCGCTTTTACCATTCTCACACAATCAATCGCTGTTGTTAGCGCGAGCGTTTCGTTTGGAACTTTAAGCTGACAAGAATGTGACAAAGCTTGGAGCCTAGATGCGACGAACAAAGAAAGGGGGGTAGAAATTGGAGAAAGAAATTAACATTTTAATTAAAAAACTTTACGCGCCTGTATATACTGGTGACGCGTTGTTTATGCGCCACCGTATTGTATTGGGCATTTGTTGTCGCTTGCTGCTTACAGGGGTTTCGAATGCAAGTTGGGAAAGTTGGTGCTATTTTTGGATTCTGTTCACTTGATAACAGTGATGGGTCGTGATTCATAGAAATCACAGCAGAATAGGAATCGACTCCGAACCATGGGTGCAGCGGGTCGTTCCGACTCGTAAATATAAGTGGGTTCAGTAGTTCCGACCCGAACTCCCTGCACACACGGGTCGGAGTCGTTTTTGATACCTTTGCACCTACTGGACCTAGTGAACCTACTTCAACTCTAGTCCGATCCGAGCTCGTTGAAGCTCCCCGATGGTTCCGAGCTCACCTATTGGAATCGTTGCACCTACTGAACCTACTAAACCTACTTGGACTCTAGTCCGATCCGTACTCGCTGCACCTACGGATCGGAGTCGCTTATATGTGGTCTATGTGATAAACGGCGCCAGTCCACATGGCAGGACCGTGGATCAAATCCCATCCGGACCGTGTCTCCTTGAAGCGTGTTGAAGCCAATAAGAGAGAGAGAGAGAGAGACCTACTGGACCTACTGAACCTAGTTCGATCCGAGTCCGACCCGAACTCTTTGCACCCACGGATCGGAGTCGCTTTTGGTAGCTTGTACCTACCAGAATCGTTGCACCTACAGAACTTGTATCCAGAGATCGACTCGAACCGGTTCGAGTCGCTTATGAATGGCTTCGATCCGGTAGGGACGGGTCAACCCACCATCACTACTTGGTCTACATGAATCAGTAGAAGTTGCTTAGAAATTGGAAATTTTCCAGTTAAACTCGAAAACCCTGTAAAGTAAGGCAGGTGCTGGAACATTCATTAGAATTGCATCGACTCTTAATGTGTGTATGGTTTGCGTATTTATGATACGAAATAATAAACTCCAACCCACCCACCGAGTTTATTACTGTTGATTGGGGGTGAAGTTTTTGCATCCCATGTATCAAAATGTTTATTTGTGTAAATATCTTCATTAATGTAATTTCCATTCGTTTCTCAATTTCGGTTTTTTTCTGTTTCACGTTTCCCCTATTCCCTAGGTGTTGGAGTGATTCTAGTGACAGTGAGTGGAGCGGCATGGCGCATGACTGCACCGGGTGCACCACCATGCCTGGGGCTTGGTTCTACCGTCGATCTGGGCCGCTGCTCGCGGAGACCTTGCGGACGAGGTGGAAGTACACCCCACGGGCTTCTTTATCCGGAGTTCCAGCATAGGCCACCGCCACCATCATACCAGGCCAGCATGCAGGAATACAGATTAAGGTAAGGGTGTTGTTCCCATCACGGCATCAAACACATTTGCACCGAATAAGCTGATTAATTTATGGGGGGGGGGGGAGAAAAAATAAGTATCACAACTTAAGCTTTGTCAATAATAATAAATCAATTCCATTAACTTGACGGTTGGCATTTGGATGGTTTGTAATGGTCCGCAATGTAATCCCTACTTTTGGGGCACGTAATCACTAAACAACAGACCGAACGGTTGGTTCGGCCACTTCTCCGGTTGGGCTTTAGATGCCCACCCCCAAAAACCACCAGCCACAGTTGCAGTTGTGTGATAAAGCTCACTGTAAATACAAAGTGAGACCAAATGCATGAATGATAGATATGGAATTTTCCGGCCGATGCAAAATACACAGCCAGCTGTGCGTTACAGCTTCGGGGGATATTTTCAACCGGTGTGCCCGTTGTCTATTGCGGTTTGCACTGAATGCAATCGGTTCGGATTGTTTCCGTGATAGCGAATGTGTTGCGAATCGTCCTCCTTCTCCTTTTCCAACAACCCAAATTACTCTCATCCCTCCCGTTACGCACGGACACGCGTTGGGTCATTAATTACATCCGACAGTTCGACCTCCCGCGGTTGTTGTAATACCGATTGAATAATGTAATTACAAATTAAAATAATCGTACAAATGCGTGCGTTAGCGAAGTTTAAACACGGCTTGTAGTGTCCGGCACGATTAGAGCAATGGAGAAGCTACTAAATGGTTCCAGCTAGCGCCATCTAGTGGTGAGGGCTGAAAGCTTCCGACGCACCTTTTCCAAAAGGCTCATTCAAGTGATGTAGCACCATGTAACTACTCTCCCTCTCCTAACGAGCATCTCGAAAGCTTGAAACATGGCCGGTAATTACCCGGGGCCCATGTCGGGCAACATTTATCTCAATTACGTATCAACGATGCGGCAGCGGAACGAGTTTGTGGCATCGGAGAACACACAAGGTGTGGGACGTACAACAAAAAAAGTGGTACAAAATAAATGTGTGCTTCGCCTCTAACGGGAGGTCCTTAATGGAATGATAGAAATGTATCATCACAAGCAGAAGAACGTCCTTAGAGAAACATTCTCGGTAGGTGAAACATTCTTGAAATGGTTCCACTTGTTGGGGGAACTAAAGTAGAATTGCGGAAGGACGCCTTTTTTTGCAGGATGGTAGGAATTAAAGGATATACTTATGGTTTCTTTCTTCAAACTCCCTCTCTCTCTCTGTAGATTGCTGCTTCTGGACCGGGACCGACAGTCGGGAAGGATGCGAAGTACGGCATCACCGCCACCGACCTATCGATCCAACGTGGGAAGCCTTTTAAGGTGAGTGTGTTTTGGTGCGGCACCGGAACCGAAACGAAGTGTCAACACATTAATAGAAGAAAACATTCGTGTGACATTCGCATACTATTTGCTTGGCGTAATTGATTTGTCTTTTTTTTTGGGCTTTCGAGAATGAGAAGCTGTGGCTTTACATCCGTCAGCATGAGAATTCAATTAGAGATTTCTTTTTCTTTGGTGAAGTTGTTGTTTTTTAAATGGGTAAAGGGTCCTGTGTGTTGTTCAGTTTCAGCAGTAAAAAAATATTTCTTATCAATTACATTTGGTTACATTTGATTGTTGTTTTTACTTGAGCTTTGAGGCAAATTTTGAAGCTTTTTTATACTTACTGTCCCACCAATTGCTGCTAATAAAATATTTATTTCCGATATTTTGAATTGATTATGGTTTACTTACCCTGGGTACAGCATTTTCTATACTGCTTCTTCGCAGCCCCTTTGCTTCTTTCACTTTCATTTTCACACACATTTAACTTCCTTTACCTCTATTATTTCTTTCACCTTCATTTTCACACATATCTAAAACACCTTTGAGACATTTAAAACACCTTTTTCACATTTAAAACACCTTTTGCACATTTAAAACACAACTCTCGCCTAAAATGGCGACACTTTTAAATAAACGATTTCATCCCAAAAAGCTATAAACTTATTGAGAAATAGATATAACTTATTTTTCACTAAAAAAAACAACCAACTCTTCCTTTTTTTCTGTGCACAAAGGCACATACACACTTTAATACAATTTGGCACTTTTGAAACACAATATTCGCTTAAAATGGCGACATTTTTCAAAACATGATTTCACTCAATAAGCAATTAATTAGCTAATGACAAAATAGACATCTTCACAATAGACACTTTTTTCACTAAAAAACAACCAACACTTGCTTTTTTTCTTGTGCACTTTCCACAACGTGAAAGATTGTATTTTTTATTAATTTCAATTTTTTTTAAACCTATCGAATCACGGATACACTAGCCACACGCTTATGACATGGTTTTATGACAAGCCTCACAACACAAATGCAAATAATTTGCAAGCTTAGCACATGCATAGTACACGCACTGATGTTAAATTTCATTACACGCACACATTTACCTTCCGGCTTAAGTACACGATGGAACAAATCTTCTTATCTCTTAGCCATGATGAGCAAGATACCGTTAGTTCCGAATCTGTATTGATCACGCAATATGAAATGTCAAAAGATTTCATCCCGATGCTACACACACTACCGCAATACTTCCTACGCCCAAGCCGACGCTTGCGACAATTTCAATACGTGCTATTTAAACAAAGATTTTTACTGTTTAACTTATAATTATCACACAAATTTATATATTAAATGTTTTTTATATCGAACAAAATCCTCGAGGATCACTTTTTGGCACGAAATCAATAACTTTTACCAATTTTTTTAAGTACCGAAAGCTTGCATAACTCTACCGTATTAATGTTCGATCGCTACTGATCACAATTACTCCTTATCTCATGACCGTCATCTCTCGTGCTTCGTTATCCCGACACACCTACACAACGATAATTGGCGATGCGGCTTGGCAGACCCGATCTTATCTTTCGTACACCCTTCGCTCCTCGTTCGTGACGAATGAAAAAGCCTCGTAAAAACCAACTCTTCGATCCTCTCGTTCAAATCCGTTATGACATTTATAGCATGCAAAACACTTTTTAATAAAATAAAACATTGTTGTTAAAATTAGTAGGAAAACTCTTTAATGTTGTAATGAATTAGTTACCAAAAGTGTCCGTCTTTCCCGTTTCTTCTGCATAAAGAGTTTCTTCTGCTACCAACATTCATTCTCATTTCCGTTCTACAAAGCTCCCCTGACCGGCGCAGCCCTAGACGGCCGCCTACTCCACCTACCCTTAGATCCGCCACTGCATACCCCTATGTTTTCCATTACAAAATGTAAAAAAAAACACGAGCAAAATTTTTTTCACGCCTGTACTTGTAAAAAAACAAGCGTTTAATTGATGTTTCGATCCGTTGCACTCAATTCAATATTGATGACATATTTTAATCGTGGGCTTTAATTAACTTTTTCCATTCCATCGGGCAGCAGAAGGAGCGAGACCAGGGCGCCAGCTGTGACAGAGCCACGGTGTTGATGGTGGTGGTTGATTTTTGATAGGCAATTTCATACAATGAATTTTACTTTTATTGGTTCCATAATTTGCATAACCCCGAACACAGACGGAGCGAGGGTGTTAATTATATGTGGGGATGCCGGACCATGGTTGAAAGTTTAATTTTCCTATCGCAAACTTTGCGACGGATTTGTTTTTGTTCGTGCAAAATAAAAAAAAACCCCAACGAGATCTCTCTAATCATAGCAAACCAGCCTTGTTTTGTTGCGTCTGTACACGCTATAGAGTTTAGTAGCCAATGCTTATGCGACCCATACGATCGCATCGAAGTGATGGAAAATATCCTAACTGAAAGTTAAATTGATTTCCCTGCACCGGGCTTCATTTGGCCCGGCGTATTGGGTGAAAATGGTTGTGTGTTATTATATTTTATCCCACGGTTTTCTTCCTCGTTTCAGAATACCACTCAGCTCGCGCTATAATAACGGCAGCAGCAACAGCATATTCGGTGGCATTAGTGGCATAATCAGTGGTGCCGTCGGCGGTGGTTCGAGCAACAGTGTGAACAATGTGCCACCACCACCACCGGGCCATACAGAGCTGCAAGTGAACAGCTCACCGAACCCGTACGGTTCCGATGGCCATAGTACGCTATCGCCGAGCTACCGTTCGGTAAATCTCCATCCTTCGCCAACGGTTACCGATTCAATTCAGCGGCCATCACAACAGCAGCAAACGGGCGTAACGCCAGGAGCAACTGCACCGTCGAACACTGCCAATGCACCGGCAGGACACGGACGGGACAGCGGCCGTGGTACGGTGGAGGATGCGAACCTAATAAGTGACGATAATACGCACCGTACGAACGCGACCGGTGTGAATCATCATGCACCGTCCATAATTAAAATCGACGATCGATGCACGGCTGTTCCCGGTACGGCGGTGGACGAGCAGGTTGGTTCGCGACAACGAAATTCAATTCCCAACGTGTCTCTAATTGATGCCGGCAGTAGCGAGGAGCAAAAGTGTAGCGTCGAATCGAGTGTCGGCGTTGCCGGTAGCAACAGTACGGGCAGCAGCATAAACAGTAGCAGTAGTAGCGGTAGTAGTAGGCTTTGCCCGGCTGGAACAGGCGTTCCCACCACAAACGGCAGCGGTACGAAGGATCTGGTTACGATTGTTACCATATCCGGTACGATCGAACCCTCCGCAACGGGGGCTAACCGGTCGGTTTACACTAGCAGCAGTAGTAGCAGCAGCAGCACCAGCAGTAACCAGCCTGGAGCCGGTGGAGCCACATGTACATTATTAAATACGAACTCGACGCCACTGCTGGCCACGGTTATACCGGTCAGCAAATGTGCAACCACCACAACGCCGTCATCTCCATCCACGGGCAGCACTGGGCCACTATAGAAGAAAATAAGGGGACTTTGTTTTTTTGTTTGGTTTAGTATATCCACAGTTACCGGAAGTACGGCACCGATAGGAGTGTAGTTTCACGTACCCGAAACCTGATAAGCCATGAAAATCTAGTTGTTTTTTTTTCTTCCTTTCTCCTGAAGAGGAAGTTAGTACTTCGGTCTGTGTGGGTCGTCCAACCGCCACAGTTGCAAAACAGTGCAGCGTCGGTACATAACTCTAACCTACTCTAAGGTCACCACTGTTGACTTCCTGCTATGGTTGGGTTGTGCAAACCTCCCCCTCCAAAAACAAAAAACAATATCTGGGACACTTGTGGTCCAACGAGCAAACTAGCGAACCGGTCCGTACCATGATGTTGAAAACTTTTCATTTCCACCATTTTTCCTCCTTTCCGGCGTGGAACCATTTCACCGTGGAAAGCCTTTATTTTGGTCCCCAAAAAGGCCGTAATGGATGTGTGGCAGAAAGATTAGAGCAGAGATCTGGACTCTGGTCCAGATTTTTGTGGTGTAGTAGTGCTTGAATCATTAAACATGTAACATTGGGATTTCTGTAGAACTGTATAGACGTGTATAAAAGCCTACGGATAAGCAGCAGCAGCAGCACCACACACACAAAAAAAGGGTCAGTTGAGGCTACTCAACTACCGCGTAAGGATCTTTCTCACTCTCTCTCTTTTTGGCGCACAAACACACACGCGAACGGATGTCCTTGAATGTGGGTCATACAGATTCATTTTTTTTTGCTCATCCCAACGAAACGTCTAACGAAACGTCTAACAGACCGGATGCTCCAGGGTGCGAGATTGTGTCGGTTAATCCGGCATCGAAATGGCACCCGAAAATCCTTGGAAGAGAATGACGCCCGGAAAGAAATATTGGAAACTTCCGGCCCACATACGCAAACGCCCATTGCCGGCACACATACACATGCAACTCCCAAATCCTTACAGTCGGGATCGGGGATTCCGGTCACAAACTAATGTGACCAACTCACCCGAAATCTCTCTCCTTCCGAAAATCGCAGAACGGCACAGACGGAGGGGTTAAATAGATTAATTTTTAATTTAATATGTGCCTGAATTATGAAACAAAAAACCCCCCCAACCTCATGTCCTCGTTTTGCGATTTTGCTGGAGTAGTCATGCCCATGTTTGACACTATGATGGACGAAAAAGGTGGCCAATTTTTCCCCGCGAGGGTCAGGAAAATGAAAAAGGGGAGGAAAAAAACAATCTCCGCGAGTTTTACGGTTTTGTCCATTTCGGTTTTGTGCATCCTTTTTTATCCTCATCCATCTTCGGCCGCCCGTGTGGTCAGTGGTTTAGGGATGGGCGCCGAATCCGAATTTCGAACGTTTATTTTTATGGTTTTCGATATTATAATTTTCCTGTCGTCTGGTGTTTCGTTTTATGCTCTTGTCTCTGTGTGCATGTTCGATGCAGGAAAAAAACAGAACACACACAAATAAAACCACTTAAAATGGTCACGCCGAGATTGACTTTTTTGTTCGAAAAAGGAAAGGTTTATGCTTTTTATGCTTTTTTATGCCTCACGGACCGAACCGTTGCTGTGTTTGCTGCGCGTGTGTACGTGTCCGCTTTGCTGTATTTTATTCTATCTCGTTAGCGTTATCGTATATTATTCGCGCCGTTTGGTGCCTTTTTATCAACATATTTTACCACAGAGTCGAGGTACAGGATGAGTAACGGGGTCATCACACAAGCGGGGATCGTTACAAGAGAAGAGCGTTTGTGGTGTGAAGATAGAAATTTGCAACGAACGCCGGTAGCTTGCTGGTTAACTGCTTTGTGCACAGGATAGGCAGATGAATATAGAATTGTTTTATTGTTAGTAATTTAATGCAAAACCCTAGGCAGGAAAATAGAACGAAAAAAATAAAGAATCAAACCAGCAGTGATGAAATGAACACAAAAAACAAGTAAGAAATAAGTGACGCAACGCAACGTCAAGGATGTAATGGACGGCGTGACTTATATCCTATCATCAGATTTACCACACACAAAAAAGAAAATGGCAGCGAGAAGCGAGAAAGGATTATATTATAAAGGAGCAAGCGATTACAGATTACTAAGCTGTGTGTGTGTGAGTGTGTATTGAACATGTTTCTAGATTGGTGCGACTGTGTAAAGCGTGCAAGCAAAGGATAAGGCCGGTGAATGTTAACTCATCATATTTTCATTTTATATGTAACCAAAGAGCATGAAAGAAAATAAAGAGCGATAAATTCTAAAACATAACTCCTTATGGTGTTTGTGTGTGTTTCCTTATGAAAAAAAAAACAGAAAAATATCACAAAAGCGAGGACAGCATCTGTTTTTGCTAGTAATATGTAACAAGATTCGTTTATTAATCAATCGGTTTTAGTTTAATGCTTCGCTTGTTTTCCTCTCTTTCCTGGTGTGTAATTTACATACATTAACAAAAAAAAAACGCATTTGTCGCGAACTGCATACTCGTCGTACCAAAATCGGTACCCCTCGACCGTTTAGCACTAAAGTGTTAGCAAATAAGTGTTTTTGCTAAATTCTATTCGATGCACGTTTGTAAAACTTAAACGATTAAAATTAACAACGGCCCGGGCACACCTTCCTTAGCGATTTCTGGCCGGCTCAGTTACCGTAACGGTTTTTTCCAGTTTTTTTTTTCTGTGCGGCATGAAGACAATTGTTCCCTTTTTTTGAGGACCTAACAACCTTTCTTTCCTTTTCCTGCTGACCTAACACTGTTTCGTTTCGCCCTAACCAACAAACGTTCGAATCCTCCTAATGCTGTAATTGCTTTCTAATCTAATTTAATTCCTTCTTTCCCCCCGATTATCGTTCTCCATTAAAGAAGGTTTTGCTTTCGGTTGTTTAATTGCCGTGTAGAAATCGTTTCAGCTCCTCCTGTGTGTCGAAGATGAGTACAGGGAAGGGTGAACCGGGTACGAGCTCACCGGCCCACTTTACCTCCACCCGATAGTCACCCGGTTCGGTGGGATCGTACTGAAAAAAAGAAAAACAAAATCAAGCATATTAGCGTTTGGCGCTACAATAAAACGGACTCCTCCGACTTACCTTGCACAGGATGGTTCGATCCTTTTGACTTTCGCGTTGCATCTCAACCCGGAACGCACCTTTCGGTCCGCGCACACGCACCGTCAGCTGACCGGCTCCAGCACCTCGTGTGTCCACTATAAACCTGGACTGGAATGTCGCCAACACACCGTGCTCGATGCCGGGTCCGTACACACGCACCTTGCTTGCGTCGGGTGCTCCAACGACACGCAGCGTGTACGGTGATCCGGGCACATGCTGTCCACCGTACTTGATCGTCAGCGTGTGCCGTCCCGGTTCCTGTGGTTTCACGTTCAGCGTGAACGTTGCATCCCCATGATCGTATAGCTCACAGTAAGCAACCTTCCGGGGACCGGCACAGTGTGCTGTTAGTTCTCCCGGACCGGCACGACGTGTATCGATCCAGGATTTAATTTCCCGTCCAACGACTCCATTGCGGAGACCTTCGCCAGAACAAAGTACTTTCGCGGCGTCAACGGCCGGTCCGACCGGTATCGTCAGTGGACAGCCCTTGATGATGCGCCCGTTCCATTCCACCTCGAGACTTAATGGACCGCCGGTGGATTTGTGTGGGTTGTAAGACGCTAACCAGATCAGTTCGTTCGGACGGGGTTGTAACAGTGTGACTGGAAGCGTTTCACCATCATCATACGACATGTGTACTTCCGGCTTGCCCGACAGTGCATCCGTTGCGTCGATCGTGAAATGAGACACCTCACCGACCTGTGCCGTCGTTAGTCCACGACCCGTCAGCACAACTCGATCCGAACCGATCGTCATACCGGTGACGTAAACGAAGCCGGGACTTTGCGATATTGGCAGTCCGGACCAGGTTAGGTCGAAACTATGTTCACCCTTGCTGAGTCCATCGTCCGACAGGAACAGGACACTCTTCCCATTGCCCTGTTTCTCCACCATCACTTCCGCATCGTCCACGTAGCACGTCAGCTCGCCCGGTCCGGCCATACTGGTGTCAAAGACGATCTTGCTCGGAAGTACCAGCTTCCCGCTACCGTCCAGCAACGATCCCCAACCACCGATCGGGGTCACCTTCGCCGGATCAAGACACGCAATGTTCCACGGTGACCCGGGCAGTGGTCCACGGTTCGTACAGCTCGCCCTAATCTCGTACCGGCCCACCGTGAGAATCGTGTAGAAGATCTTCCACTGGTTGTTGCCCATATTCTTAATGCGCGGTTCGATCCGTTCCGATTGTTCGTCACTCCGTTCGATTTGCACGTTCGGTGCGGTTGGGCAGAACACCACGAACGAGGTTTCTTTGCCACGGTGAGCTACCTCGAGTCCGTTGCCGGACGCATGGCTATCGCTCTTACCACCGGCCGACTGTACGGCGAAAGTGATCGGTGAGTTCGGGACCGCTTCACCACCGTACATGATCGTGGCCTTGTAATGGCCGGCGGCTTGTGGCGTGAACTCAATCGAATGCTCGTAGTCATCTTGCTGCGTTAGCTTAACCGGGACATTTTGTCCTGTTGGAGATAAGACCGTCACCTCAATCTCGGCCACACCGGCAGACTCGGATTGTACTGTGGAGATTGAAAAAATTGATGTTATGTGAATCATATTCCTCGTATATTGCATCTTACCAATCCACGAGATCGGCGAGTTAGCGGACAGGTTCATCTTCGGTACTTTCTGCAGCTGAATCTTCGTCGGATCGTACGATTCACATGTGTACGGACTGCCCATCAATGGTTTCGATTGGTGGAGGACATCTGAAAGGCAAATTGAGGCAAATTTAGTCTTGAATTCTCGCACCTTTTTCGTAGCCATCGCTTACCAATCAAACATTGACCAACTTTCTGTACGGTGAACTCTGCCTGCAGATGGCCACCCTTGGTCTGGTAGCAGCGTACGGGCAGTGCCTGACCGCCCGGACCCGACACAACCACATCAAACTCACGTGCCGGATGTCCAACGGTGTCTATTGCGAACGATGTTGTCTTTCCCACTCGTGCCTGATACAGTCCCAATCCGTTCACAGTGATCTGCAAATAAAATATAACCGACAGGTGTTACCTATTTGCTCCTTATCACCTTCATGAGAACTCACTCACCTCTTTGCTCATCGCCGGTGCAAGAACATTAATTTCGATGGCTTTGTTCGATATCGGTACCTGATTGTACAGGATCATGATCTTGTGTGGTGCGACACGTGTCGGATGATAAACAATTTCCCACACACCGCTGTTAGCCGTGCCACGGATTGAGTGTGGTACTTCCAACCCTCCGCAACGTACCATCGACGTGAGCGTACCCTGACCGGCCTCATTCGTCGACACGACCAGTGAGGCTGGTTTGTGACAGTACGCTTCACCGACCTCCACAATCTTCACCATCGATGGATCGAACACGTTGATCGTACGGGCAGCGATGAAGTTGCGCGTCTCCTGATCAATGTACCGCACCACGTACTGTCCAATCTTGGCCGCCTTAAACTCCGCTGCCTTACGCGAAAGCGTGAAGGGTACGAGCTTGTTCTCGGGATCGAATATTTCCACCGTCTGATCTTCGGTCATCAGCTCGATCAGGGTCGTGTTGCCGACCTGTACGTGCTGGGTGTTCTGCTGTACCTCGCACCGGAACGGACTACCATCGACGGGCAGATCGTTGAACGTGATGTTGACAAAGTGTGGTTCGCAGCTCTGCGGTATGAACGTCACATCGTACAAACCGCGCGCACAAGCAGTTACCTCGGCCTTCACCGTGCTTGTTGCGGTGGAAACGACCAGTTCCAGCGTTCCTTCACCGGCTCCGGCCGCATCCACACTAAACGTAAGCGGAACGCCCAACGATGCCATCGTGTTGCGTGGATCGAGTCCACTAATCGACACCCGGGACACATCGAACACGTTGCAGGAGAACGGTGAACCGTTGATGTGCTGATCGTTTGCCGTAACGCTGATCAGATGCCGACCGACGGACGTCGGCACGAACGTGACCAGATGGATGTCGTCCTGGTAGTTGACGCGCGACGTTACCGTGTCACCGGACGGTGAAGTGATCAGCACCTGCGGATCGATGCCATCGAATCCTTCCAGCTCGAAAACGCTCGCACTCTTGACCGGTGCCTGCCGGAGACACTCACCAGTCGCGATGGCTTTCGAGAGTGATACGGGCGCGTGGGTAACGTGACAAGCGAACGGTGACCCCGGCACCGGGAAGCCATTAAAGCGCACCGACAGCGAATGGGTAGCTGCTTCCGTTGGCTTAAAGTTCACCTTGAACCGTGCATTGCCTTCCGATTGCACAAAGTTCGGTACGTTCTTACCACCGACGGCAACAATAATTTCCAAATTTCCCGCACCCGCCTGGCTGGCGTTAATGCCGAAGCTAACGCTTTTGCCCACCACTCCGGGCCGTATGTCCGTGACGACGACCTTCTCGGCGGAGTAAGCCTTCAGCAGGAAGGGACTACCTTCCACGTGGCCACTGCCCGGTAAACGCACCTCCACGGAATGGTCACCCACCTCGACCGGTTCGAACTTCACCCGGTAACCGGTTGGAGCTGCCGGGACAATGTCTGCCCGGACGGGACGACGGGCTGGACCGAGCACTTCCACCACCGGTGCAATGTCGGACTCGACGACAAAGTCAAACATGTGTCCTACGCTGACCTTATCGGTAAGATCGCTATTAACGATGCGTGCTGCTGGTGATACCTAAAACGGAAGAGAGAACAGTTAGTAAAATAATTCGTGGAAATGGTGATCTTCATTCAAAGTACAAGTTTTTCCCTCGAAAAAAAGAGGAACTATCTTCATACTTTTCCCCGATGTAGGAACCTTATCCGACAACATCGCCTAGACCAACCGATTCGTCTAACGCCCGTTCGACACATCGCTCGCACTGATCACCGTAACAAATGCAACTGCCAACGTGGAACTCCTCAACATTCTGAACTTCATAGTCATGCTACAGCCGGGGTGAAATACTTGCATCGACACACTTTAAACCGTACGATCGATTCAACCTCAGCTCGCCCAAATCTCCCCGCTTCTCACCGCTCAACGTTCGAATCGATCATCGTGTGTCGATTAAAACCTCCCATCGACGACCCATCCCCAAAGCGTAACGTACCGACTTGGCAATGGCCGGTTCTTGCCCGTTCCGGTCACGGTGAAATGGGATAGCTTACCTTACAGGTGAACGGACTGCCCGGCACGTCCTGCCCATTGAACCGCAGCTCAACCGTATGGTTCTGTGCCTCGCGGGGCGTGAAACTGATCGCGTAAGTGTGTTGACCCTGTGCCTGGGCGGACGTTGGTACGCGGCCACCATTGACTGTCACCTCCAGATTGCCCGGTCCGGCCTGTGATGTTTCCACTGTACGATCGCGATGCAGTTCCGTCAACCATGAAAACAAAAGGTAAGAAAGATTCTATTAGATTTTTGTGCCGCACCCGTAGGCTCGTAGGTGACTTTAACACCGTACTTACCCAAGAAGACGACCGGCTTCCCGACAGTACCATTGTTAACGTTCTTTACCTTGATCGCCGTAACATCGTAAACCTGCCGCAGCATGATGGTGTTGTGTGTTCCGAAAGTGTAGACAGATGGAATGGCAATGGAAACCGGGGTTAGTATATGCGGGTTCTTCGGAGAGTTTCTTTGGGAGAGGTTTGTCAGCCCCTTCCTATCGTTGAGACGTGATCGGAATGACTAAGGAAGCCGTGTCCAGCTGTGTCAGCTCGAACAGCGTTAGATAGCTGTGTATGTGTTGGAGAGCTAAAGTATTTAAACCCGCTTTCTGCTTTGGAAAAAAAACAACTCCCAATGTTTGCCCACTGTATCGGTACGAATACGTAGTTGTTGCAACAGACGCGAATAAAGTTAATAATTAACGGTAATTATAGCGCACAGCACATAACTCTTCGCTGCTGGTGTGTCTTACACGCCTGCACAAAAATTAGTTTCTAAATGTTAATGCGCTTCCGCTACTAACACGTGTCTATTCGAGAGAGCCCAAGTTTTATCTTGCTCTGGTAATTTCTAGTGATCTTGTGGAGTTTGAGTATGCGTGACCTTCTAGACGCACAGTTCAAACATTTGCCCTTACTCACATGCTTAATTGAAAATAGTAGATCCATGTGTGGGAGTGTAAACTAATCTAGCTAAAACTTTCAGCTCTCCATTGAAACTGTTCCAAAAAAGGTTTCGAAACGCGACAAGAACACATCATCCAACGCATCCTCCACTCGGTAGTGGCAAAAGGGGCATTAAATATGTGTGTATGTTATTTTTAATTACCCATTCGTCAAGCTACACCGCACACAGTCACTTGCTGTTGGAGTTGTAGTAGATTTTTAATAGTCACTTTTCTTTTCTCAAACCTTTCCGAGCGTGTCCAAATAGCTGAGCCAAGTTGTTTTTCTTGCACACACATTTTGGAGCTGAGTAGGTTCAAGTGCAATGAACATGCAAGAAAACAAAAGATAGCTTTACGCTGGACGATATGTTTAAATTTTGATGCGTAACTACAATTCGTGGAGAAAAACAGTTTCTCCAGTTCAGCTGCAAATTCATCGCTTCCTAATAAGAGCACGTTCCGAGGCAAACATTCCGGCCACTGTCTTGCATCGTATGACATATGCAGCCAGCCGGCAAATGGACTTTGCAACCCAACAGTGATGATCTATTTGTGTTTCGCTTATAAAGTGTATGATTATATCATTCAGGGGGGAGATTCACAAAACACATCCATTTAAATTAATTTTTCGAGTAAACAAGCAACAAGTCATGCGTTGCATGAGATCACGCGGGTGAGGATGGCGCAAACATTCAAATTAAACTTACGAAACCCAATTTTTTGGGGGGAGACTTTGTTGTTGTTTGTTGGTAGGTAAATATTTTGCAAGTAAGAGCCCTTTATAAGCTATGTTATATAAAAAAAAAAAACAAGTTGATCATCCGAAAAAGAGCTCATGAGCCAATTCTCCAGAGTCTCGCACACATTTGTGATCGCTCAACTCACTCAAGTAGTGATCTATTGGACATAACGCGAACTCTCACGGACTGTCGATTCTAGCGATGAATTATCCAGGAATTAATTTCGTGAAACCAATCAAGCACATGTTTATGAATTATGGAACAGACCGTGCCTCTTCCTTTCGAATTCTCACACCTTGCATTCAATCCTTCTCGAACACATTCCACAACCGATCGTTCGACGTATGATCGTCCCCACTAACCCATAGCAATCTGATCACACCTTTAGTAAAATTCCTATCTTTCGCTTGATCGATATGACCTTGGGATGGAATTCAGTACCAGCGGGAACGCGAAATCCGGCCTTATTACTTACCTTCGCTGAGTACGGACTGCCAACGGTCGGTTGTCCCTCGACGGTAACGCTGACCCGATGTTCGCCAACAACGCGTGGCACAAACTCGGCCTTAAACACACCATCGGCCGTCTGTAAGACCTGCGCCGGTACCGAATGACCGGAGGGGCCTGGAGTGTCGGAACGATTCGTTTTGATTTTGTGTGATTTTTTTGATAAATTATACGAGTCAAAACAAAAAACAAAAAAAAGGGAGGAACAGAGAGCGACAAATATCGCACAAATATGGCTACGGTTCAGGGGGTTTGTTTAATGGAGGATGTACTTTTTTTATTGTTGTTACCCAACCACGAACCCAACCACGTTGCGGGGATCAAGAACAGGATTACAGGACTACTAATAGGGGAAAATGCGAGTAATTTCTACAGGGACAACTAAGCCAAAACAATACTCATACAAGCGCAGTCATGCAGTAATGGAGGAGATTGAATTTATTAGTCATATTTGTTTTTATTTTACCCATCCAAATAAACACAAAACCAGTGAAATATAGGGGGTAACAGGGACGGCGAAATTACAATCGATAGTGTTAGCAAAACGTGGTGTTGGTGTACGATCGTTGGTGTATGTGAGAGAATAAATACGGTTTAGTGTGATAATGTTACAAAAAGCAACACAGAGCGGTGCGAATTTTCCACGCTGTTGGTACATTTCCGTACAGACTATGCAAGCTTTGCGCACTCCTGATGAGCGCCTCCCTAATGAATGGTTAACATGCCCTTAAATAGTTAATTGATTTAGATGCATCGAGAATATTAATATGCTTATAACTGAACGATTAACGTTAATGTACACCGAGCGATATGTAGAGGAGGCTTCGTTAGAAATCTGTTCTTGAAATGCTTGGATTAATGTATTATTGCTACTACATGCGTTCGCTGTTCGCGAATGATTACGAGTACTGCAAACCGTGCAAGGCCTCGGATAAACTTAACGATGGTACATCACGATGGCAAAGACAAACAATCCCAGCGAAAGGCGTGTGTCGCTGATGGCCTGTCTGTCGTATTTCGCGGGAAACAGAGAGACAGAGATGCTTCATCGGGTTTTTGTTTTCCCCAAACGTCTTGATTTGTGATGCAAAAAGGGAAATATTAAAATATCTAAAGAAAATATTTATATGAAAACCACAACGACGGTGGTAAATATAATCGCAAAACTAATGTTTAACAAAAAAAAGAAAAAAAACGTAACGGACTCGCGTGGAAACTCGTTACGATCAGTGACAATGAATCAATCAATCAAAGAGGGGTATTCTAGTACAAAAGTCTACGGCGCCCTGGAATGTACATGTAAAACAAAAAAAGAGGTGAAGACCCCTGGTCAGATTAAAACGATTCATTTACAGCGCTAGAGAAGTGTATGGGGAGAACAGGAAAAACAAAGTCATTTGTATTGTGTATGGAACAAACGAGACCGCTTGTTACGCGGTTTGACGCACAGACATTGTGGTTGACGTGGTTTTGAAGTTTGAATTTTGTATCTTGTTTTCCAGGACAGTTTACACGATTTGCTTCAACCACAATAATCTGTTTGTTTTTTGGGAATTAATTTCCTTAATTTATATAATATTTAAGTGAATATTATCGACTGTCTTATTTTTTTGTGCCGAATAGCACAACCTTTCCTGATCGACCATGAAACATAGTGGAAGACTACGCTTTCGGTCATAGCGCGGTTTTTTTTTTGGTTCCTTTCTGCCGACCTGAATTTCTACTTCGCATCGTCCTATCGCACTGTGCACACGATTTAGCTATAGCCAATCCTAAATGGGTGAAGTGCTACCGATGGACCTATTTTTTTTTTGTTTTGTTTTTGTTTTTGTTTATTCCACAATTGCGCGTTCATTAGTGTGGGAAGGGCAATGAGTCGCGTGTGAATTTGGAAAGGAGCTTTTTTTTAACAAAACAACAACAAATAACACGAAAAACTAGCTAGAAGGAAAAGTGTGTTTGAGATAGACAAACAGAGAGAGAGAGATAGAGAGTTATGCTCATTTCCCGCATCTAACGACATTGTTTGAATACTTCTTGCACCCCGGGTTGTAGGTGAGAACAGATGAAGGAAAATATGAAGTAGATGGACAAG
This sequence comes from Anopheles funestus, assembly GCF_943734845.2. Taxonomy (NCBI): domain Eukaryota; kingdom Metazoa; phylum Arthropoda; class Insecta; order Diptera; family Culicidae; genus Anopheles; species Anopheles funestus. The sequence goes on along the minus strand of NC_064599.1, from coordinate 12,901,531 downwards.
GTGGTCGATAGAATAAAGAAAATTTAAACAAATCTAGAAAGAACAACTAACAACGATATCAACGTTCAATGTGGTACGAGCTACGGATTACGAATCGAAAAGATAAGCTTAAGGGGGATAGTACAATCTGCATGATTTGAAAAAGGTTTTATGTTTTTTGCTCAACAAAGTATCTTCAAGTGGCTACAATCGGTAACTTTACTTGAAGTTCACAAGACACTCCCTTCCAAAGTAAAAGGCTGTATCAGTGGTAGAACGCTTCGAGCGAGTACTCAAAACTTCTGACGCGATTATGCTCGATTTCATGTTTTCAAAGTTGGAGGACATCATAACTTAAAAACGATTCAATTAATTTGTTGGCAGCTTTCTGTCTAGGAGTTGGCTCAATTAAATCTTTCTGTTTTATTTGACACATTTTTTCTGTAATCGTAACCTTTAAAATTGATCTTCGGTACGAGCAGATGTGTCCATTTTTACGTTTAAAAATGTGACATTTTGAAAAAATTGTAATTTTTAGTTTTTTAGTATACTCGAAACATTCTACGTGCGATTATAGGATTTATTTATTGAAATTGCACAAAAATTGCCACCTAATTTTGTAGTTAAATCAGTTACCCATGAAGGTAAAAAAATCTGCCATTGAAGATTGTCAAACAATCTTAGAATATTCCAATATAATCCATTTTGATGCTACCTCTGCAGTTATCTTTCTATAAAAAAAATTCAAAAGTTACCGTTTTTTCAAGCCGCTAGAGTGTACTACCCCCTTAAAACTTCAAATACATACAAACTCACGCGCGAACAACAAAAAAGATAGAAAACAAAATGTGTGTGCGTGTAGATAGTGTCACGCGGACTACAAATAAATTCTTAGGGTGCTAACAAAAAAAAAGGATGCTCGCAAATTGTAAATTAAAAAAAACGGAACGATTAATAGAGATTGTGTACAAACTGATGCTTAAACACGCTAACCATGTTACACAAACACTACGCTAGTATCTACTGGTCCGGCGACGGGTGGCCACCACCTACCTTCGACGTTCACTTCGATGTCCTCCAGGCGGCCTCCGGCGTGGTTGATGACCAGTGAGTTGGGCATGTGCAGTGGGCCCGGACCACCGAGCGAAACCTGCGGTCCGGTCGTACCACCGTTGATAATGACCGTGATCGGACAGCCGGGAACAAGCATTTTGTTGAACGACACGTTGATGATGTGTTCGCACGGTTCTGCCGGTACGAACGAGACGGCGAATCTGTAACGTCACAGAAAGAAAATATTGAGTCACATTAGAATGTTTGCACTATGCCACGATCGTCTTGATCGGCTGGGGGAATCGAATACTCACTTGGCGTTTCCTTGTGGATGCACCTGCGTGGGAATGTTATGACCCTTGGCGGAGATCGTAATCTCCAGATTACCTTCGCCTGCGTCACCGGCGTCAACGGTGAATTGCACCGGCCGGCCTACCGTGCCCTTGGACACGGATCCCACCGCCACCTTGGTGGCGTCGTACGATTTCGCCACGAACGGTGTACCCTGCACCGGGTATCCGTTGTACTCCACATTGATGGTGTGTGCGCCAACATGGTTCGGCGTAAATTCGGCCGTGAAGCCAGCATGAATGTCACCGGTTACACGGACCGGAAGTTCCCCTTGTGGGCCACGCACACTAACGGCCAACTCGGCCGCACCACCTCCGCTCACGGTGATGTGAAAGGATGCGGGTCTATTTACCGGGATCAGCTCGAGATTCGTAAGGTTCAGCAGTACTCGGCTCGTATCAGCGACGGAACACACGAACGGACATCCGATCACCGTTTCGCCGTTAAACTTGATATCGATCAGATGCGGTTTGGCTTGCTCCGGTGTGAACGATACCAGACAGCGGCCACCACCAACAACCTGCACATGGTTCGGCACCTCACCTTCATTGATCGAAATCTCGAGCTGACCTTCACCGGCCGCGCTGGCATCCACACGGAACTGGCACGGTTGACCGACGACGCCACCATTCACGTCCGTCACCTGGATCAGGCTCGAATCGTACACCTTTGCAATGAGCGGACCACCGACGAGCGTGGTACCACCGATCGATGCTTCGACGATATGCGTGCCGACCTCCGACGGGACAAACTCGATGCGCAGCGCACCGTTGGCGGACTCGTGCGTTACGCGGGCGGACACTTTCGTCTTGCTCGGTGACAGCACGGTCGCCACACAGTCGCTGCCTCGGATCGAGGCGCCCGGGGGCGGCAGTACCTCAAAAACCGCCGGCAAATTCGCCGGCACTAAGCGCGTGGACTCACCGAGAGCCGTAAGCCCTGGTGACGACATTATGTTGATATTCCAAGGTGAGCCTGTGATGGATGGAAAATGGAAAATGAAAAAGCAAGACATTAGTGACGACCGATTGAAGTTTGTGAGAAACGTAAAATTAAGTTCGTAGCCAGAGATCTGGAAAATAGACGAAAATAAAGCGGTTTGGATAAACTTGTTTGGAAATTGGTTGGAACAGTTTCCAAGTCATCATGGACTCCGTACGATCACCGGTTTTGGTTTTTGGTGCACAATTTCCTCTTTTTTATCAGTTTTGGGAGATCTCCAGGAAGTATGTCAGTCAATGTTTGAAATTCCAAACGACCAAACATTGACAGTTACTCAACGATGTAAATTATCTTAGCATACGCAAAAGCATAATATTGGACAGAGAAAGCTTCTCACCCATTTCTTCCACTTCCAAAGGTTCCCCAATTTCGTGCCCAATTTGTCCTCCATTCGATCGTAAAATGTATCTTATCGATAGGCTACGATCACCTGTTTCGGGTAAGCATGTTGTCCAACAAGACTACATCAAACCACAGCCAAACCTCAATCATTGCATCTCAAAATGCAACACACTGTGAAGGTTTTGTTTTTTTTTTTTTTTTTTTTGAAGCCGGAAAGATGCCGGCCAGAGAAAATGCAAACAGTAAATTATTTTCCCCCGTCCCAGCAGTCCGTTGCACTGGGACGCGTTCCGATTACCAAATAAGATTAATAATGAAGGCGAAACAGGGAATGGAAGCAAAACGACGCGTGTGGTAGTGCTGAAGGGAGTAGACTAAGGAGTACGAGTAGTTGAACTCAATTGGAGGAACTCGCGTGGAGGGAACATCGAGTGAGAAGAAAGATAACAAACAAATGGACCCACACATGCTGGTCTGGGCACCGCGGGGAGGTGGAGCGGTGTTCGGTTCGGAACCATCTTTTGCGCTTAATTGCAACAGAAATCAGGTTAGAGCGTGGTGGCGTCGCGTGTGAAGTGATCGCGTTTCGCACAGCAAACCGATCGACCACACCGCAACACAATCGCGGTGTAGCGGGAAAATCGGGCGTCGTCCGGCCGGAGATTATCTCCTGTGCGCGAAGCGCTGGAATGGAGTGCTGAGGTGTGAAAGCTCTCGTAACACACATTTGAGCTGATGAGATGGGCTGATGGAAAATGGTTCCTTCCCGAAACCTCGATGCAAAGAGTTTTTTTTTATGTTCCACTGTTTGCGTACTGTTTTTTGAGGAGGATTTTTCTCGTGTGAGATCTCGACGGCAAGATCGCCGTTTTAAGGAAAGGTATTTGTAAATATTAATTTTGCCATCAAAACAGCCACTCCCGTATCTCGTGGATCAAAAATGAAACTCATGTTGACTTGTGTTATACAAACACCAGTACCATTGCAATGCAGTTATTCAACTGCACCAAGGCTGGACGTATGATGGACATGCAGGAATTCGTCAGTCATCGAACCTGGTCTGTGTGGTCGCAACGTTGTTCGACGTGGCATACCAGTTTGCTTGCTGGAAACATGCGGAAACCGAAGTCCAACCGATGTCCGAGCCCGCTATTGGCAAGCAGACTTTCCGGTTTTTGGTAGCATATTTCGGGTAGCGTCTTATCCATCCTTCATCTTCACGGGACACCGTGGAGGGAATGGTTCACTCTCGCTTTCTGCATCGCGGCAACGGTGTCTAGAGAAACTCCATCCTGGACACCGAGCGATGAAGCGATTGTTTTTCTTTTTTGTCGATTAATTGATCATTCGTCTGTCCAACCGGCGGGAATGAAAGGATGGATAAACGCTCTCTCCAAACTGTGCGAGTGTGTTCCAACCCTTGTGAGTGAAGATGAAAAGAGAAACTGTGTCTCTCATGTGTGTGCGTGTGGCTATGTATGGACCAATGGTCGAGTGAAAGTGCCCAGCGTGGCCGTAACGATGGCAGGAAAAACGGTCCATTCCAATCGGACTCGTCCGTTATGTTGTTTCTTGGCTACTTGCTCTTCCTAAAGCGCACACCCTAAAAATCATACATCTGATCGATTCGTCAAATGAAGCTTCCATCTCGATCGAACAGGGACCGGTTTCCGTTTAGACACGGCGTGCGTTTGTCCGTACACATTGTTCATGTTTTCGCCATTGGGGTAATTAACCCACCTTCCCGCCGTGGGGAAGGCTGGCGGGGAGAATGGTTTCGTGTTGTTTTTTGTTATTGCTTTTAATTTTATTTCCATTCCTTGCTGTGCCCATCTTTACCGTGAGCATCATCTTCATCATTCATCACAACAACACTCCAACGCGTTCGAGGTCGCTTCCGTTCCGAATCGATCGGCCGAAAAGTGTGTCCGAAAATTTGTGGCCGGTAAACGAAAAGTTTCATTTTCACCAGAAGTTTCATTTTCCTTCGGCGCATCGTCATTCAGCGTACATCCTTTTGTTCATCTTTCTTTCTTTAAAGAAAAATACACCGTCCGACGTCCAAATCCACTCCGCCCACCACGTCTAGTATAACAGTTCTTCATTGCTATACGCATGGGAGGAAAACTCATGCGAACACCACACCTGAGTTTTGCCTGGGTGGAAACAAAAACAACACCGAACCAAAACTTTACACCCCCGGCCGTTCGGTGAAAGTTTTATCAATAAACATGAGCTCACTACGCGTTTGATTCGCACGCAGCGTCCAGTAAGGTCATTCATGACCACGCGAGAGCCCATTTTCGGTGCACAAAACCTCAGCGGAAAGCATTTCTATGTAGCAATGTTTTATGCATGCAAGCACAGAAAAAGGAACTGCTTTTGTAGCTTGTGCTGATGGACAAGCAAATGACCTCAAACGGAAAGTGGGTCGGTTTAAAACAGTCACATTTGTTTTACGTTGTTATTAGTGTGTTTTTTTTGGGGAGGGGAGAACTTCACCCTAGTGCATGCATTGTGCAGGCCGGCAAAAGGAACCTTTCCGAACTGGACAGGGACTAATTTGTTTGTCATGATTTGAGCTACCGTCGTGCTGGCGCGCTTTTTTTTGTTTGAAAGTTATCCCACACATACACAATAACATAATTTATGTGAAAGGGTACGTTTTTATTCTCACAGAGGATTATAAAAAGCTAATCTGAAGCTTAACAAAATTGATGATTAGCAATTTCTCCCATGGTCAAAGTCAGTTTAATCTACAGGAAGATTCTAATGAAGGTAAAGCCACGAATTCCTCACCCGATGAACCTAATCGACACGAACGACCACACGTGGAATACGTGGCATTCACTCGCAGCTTTGCTGTGGTTGGGCCGATGTTTTGATTTGCATTTCGCTTCCCATTCCGTTGGCGCGTATGTCATCAAAAGCGTTGTTCGATCGCTTGTTTGGTGGCTACGCTCGAGGGGTGCCCCCATGGTTGGAATGTCGTTTTGTTGGATCTGTTTGTCGTTTTCTCGCAACGTGAGATTGCTGCTTGGGCCTCACCCTCCATTGACGGTTTCGAACAGTTTGCGAAGAAGATTGAGAGAGGTTGGGCCAGCAAAGAAAAGAACTAAACGAACAAGCACATTTTCTCCACTTGGCTTTAACGAAAGGACCGGTTTTCTTTTCGGCTGCTAGTTGAGAGTGTGAAACTGTAAGTGTGTTTAAAATTATCATCTATTCCAGCAAAATACGGAGGCAACGCTTCATCACGAAGCTGCTATAGAGTAATTTAACAACAAAAGACTCACAGTGTGTGTGCGCGAAACAGCGACGAACCCGCGAAATGAAAGGTTGAAATAGTGTTGTATTTTTTTTCCTGTACTTTGCGTTAAAATAAAATTAAATATGAGTAATGGCACTTGTGCGTACTAAATTCAACGTCCATAAACAGTTGGACGAAACTAAAAACCCACCATTCCGGACAGTTCATCGACCGTCCGCCGACGGACAGAAAGCGCCGCACACATTATACCGCTGGTGGTATGGTGAGTTAAAATAATTCAAATGCTGCACGTTTCATTTTCGTCCATAACCACTTACGCGTGTTATGTATTGCCGAAAGGAAAACAACAACAACAACAAAAAACAATGCTACCAATTCAGAAGCATATCAATCATTCATTCAAACTGCGCCACGTTTTGTATCGCCGAAGGGGCAAACCGCTAGCAATGCTTGCATAATACGTTAAAATGCGAATATTAACTATTCGTTTCGAGTGGTCAGCTACACTAGTTTGACAGGTGCACTTTTCCTTTCTATTATTTCCAATGCCGAAAATTTGATCGGGTGTTTTGTTTTAGTAAAAACCGGGAGGCGGAAAAAAACACAAATCCACCGGAAATACTTGCCACTTGTCACTCCATGATCGAATTAACTTCAGGCGACAAACGATTTAGTGATGCTTGTTATAAAACGTAAGAAACGCCTAAATTTGGTACTACCCAAACAAAATGGAGCCTTTCACAGCCGGCGGCACCATTGACGCAATGTTTCACTTGAAAACTACGGAAATAAAACGAAACTGCCTGGGCTCGTTTCACCCCAGGGAGGGTTTTTGTTTTCTTCAGCGCAATTCTAGGCGCAAAGTGTTTAAAATTCGCACTCAACAAAAAGGGTATGACAATACGGCAGCACACCAAAAAATGTATGGCATTTCAATGAGAAAGTGAAATAAATGTGTGTGTTCCTACTTTTGCTTCGTTTTACTTCCCAAAATGCTTCTGATGCTGTGTGTGCTCGCTTACCTCTTTCTGTTTGTCTGCGGTTTAGGTAAGTGCAAAACTTTCTCATGTTGGAAAATTCGATATTTAACCGGTAAGATGAAGCCCTCCGAGACGGTTTATCCTATTAATAACAATAACAACAAAACGATTGCACGAATGGTACATGCAGACGGCTGGCAGGGCGCTTGCCAACGTCGATGGTCAACAGGGAGGGTTTTCTTCCGATGGAAACTTTCTCCCAACGCGTGACTCCTCTCAGGCAGCTGCATCATGTGCAGTTGCATACATGGAGCGTTCCTTTGCAAGTGTTTTTCTTTTGAGAAAAAGAGAAAAAATTCACCACGACGAGACACCGACGCAGCCAGCCCGGTTTTAGGCCATTAAGCATTGACACGCTCGATTGGTGCCGCCGGAAGCGAACGTTTTTGCATGGCGAGGGGGCTTAAAATCGGTTTTATTACGTAAAATTACCATGCCACCAGCACGCCTAATCGTTCGGTAATTAAACTAACAATAAAGCACTATATTGGAGGGTGATTTTTGGGGCTATCACACGAACAGAGCCTAATTACGACGGAAAACCCTAATCGCGTTGGTTAATTGTGGATGAAAATATTCGTGGTTCAAATATATTCGACTACCGTACGTTATATAAACATTTCCACACACACACACTCACAAAATTAAAACGTCATACGCCACATGCTTTCGATCATTTTCTGCACGTGTGCACGCATCTGGTCGAGCGCATAAGATAAGAGCCGTTGCGCTAACAATCGTTCACAATTACAGCGCAAAATTTAAATCGCATCCCATCAGCACATTCACTTGCATTTATTGAGTTTGATTTTGCATTTGCAAGCTGTTGTGGCACTGCTGCGTTTAGATGATCGTAGCTCGGCGCAACGATGGCAAACAGAACGCAATCGAAGCGCTTTCTCTTAAAAGCACTTTTAAATTGCGAAAGCACACACACCGAGCGAGCGGGGCAGCGATGTGAATCTGTCCGATACTCTATCTGCTTGCCTGCATACATGCTTGAGGAAAGATGCGTCTCAGCCATCGCATCAAGCAGCCATCATTGTCGATGCTGACTGCTTCGTTGGGTAGAGTGAAAAGCGACGACTCGTTATCGCTGTTTCACTATTGCGCCCAATGTTGAATTTATTTGAGTTTTGTTTAGGTGGTGCCGTAGCGTTTCGTAACGCGTATTAAAGTTCGGTAAGTCATCGACACCTACACCCAGAAGTATGCAATGACAGCAGAAGGTGCAAACAGTTATTTCTTAGCTTCAGGCGTTCTTAAAGCTCAATGTTGACGTTTTTCTGCCCTTCGCCGAGGAGTGCCAGTCAGCGCAAAAATTGCATCAAGTTGTTGTTCCGATGTGTCATCAACCTTGAGACTGTTTTGCGTATGTTTTGGGGGCAAAAAAGCGTTGTTCTAAATTTACTTGAAACAGACAGATAGCAAAGTGTGATTTTTGCTTTAATAAACAGTTCTGGAGAAATGCTAAAGTTTGCAAAATAAAGGAGAAGCAAAACAACTTCGTTAGTTCCGTGTGAAGCGCAAGCCTTATACAAAGACCACGATACACGATCGTGCCCTTATGAGCGATTGATGAGGCAAAACAGACTGGGTGTTTCACAATCCACTGCAAAACAAACACCGTACCGCAGTACCGTTGCAGTTCCAGTTGCACTCCCGTGTTGCACACGTTTACCAATCTTGAATGAACGTTTCTGTGTGCGCTAACGTTTCGTTCTCCTTTCAATAAAGATGCAGCAAAGTACAGTGCCTTCAACATACGCCAACGTATGAAGATCAACCCACGCACACGGGCACGATCGTGTGCACGAATGGAGGAATATGTTTTGAGAAGAAAAGAAAAAAGGGAAAACATTTACAACCACATACGGGAAACGAGTTTTTCCCTCGAGAGGTTGTGGTTTAAAGCCACAAAGTCCGTCCCGTTTCGTTGGCCAACAAGCGCGACTTTTATACTTTGTTTTTGCGACTCACAACCCGGGTGAGTGTAAAAGGTCTCCCCTGTACGCAATACGGATTGTTTTGGGTTGTGTTAAAGCTTTAGCCTTCGGTTGATACGCACCATCGTCCGAAAGGCCAACGATCGCGCTGCAACAAACGAAGCTGTTGCAATGTGACGCGATTCAAGACAAATGTCTTCCGGTCGCGAGTTGAGTGATAAATCTTATCATTGTTTGTGGCGTGAATCTAGTCTTGAAGGTTAGCAAGCCGATTCCGGCAGAAACCGAAGAAAAGCGTACACAAAAATAAAAGGAAAATGGCACCATTGTTGTTTGGTACCGTGGATCTCGCGATGGTAAACGATGCGTAGGACAAAACAAAACAGCGCTTTTCTTAAAGCCCTGGTGCGGTGGTTCAAGATTTGAGAGGGAATAAAGTATGTACAGGGTCACTGACAGACCCCTGCCAACTATGGTTGGGGTGATGAATGCGAATGTGTAGGGTAAGGTAACCCAGCTGAACGATTTCCTGCCTGCATTGAATAGCCGGCCAAATAGACGAATGCGAGTTGTGGAAATGTCTGCATAACCTTGAGTTTTGTTTGTTTTTTTTTCTTGCGGTATCTGACACCACCACAATCTCTATTTTGGTTGAAAATTAGTGAATGGGGTGTTAGATTTTCATATGCAAAAAAAGAGATCGAAAAACGAATCAAGCAAGGGCATGCCTGTCAGTGCATTAAAGCCCATACCGAACCGATAGCTAAAGGAGGTTAGCTTTTTTTTTAATTACCACCAATATATATTCCCAACAAAAGTACCGTTCTAATGGAGCGTACCACCTTCCATTCCGATGGAAAAAAAATCAACCGAAGAGCAGGTTCTGATCGAAACGCATTCTAAGCGCATTACATTTCATCATCATTAATCTCAACGAAGTGCACATTCCACCAGGAAGGAGGTACTGGTATGGGAAAGGGGGAAAGAATTATGCTCTCACCCCTGATACCGGTGCCGATTCGAACGGTATTCTCGATGGCGGAAATACACAGGTTGCCCTTAACAGTAAGATAGCAGCCCCGAAACGTACCACCGCCAACGGGCCAAAGGCGGTTTCTCTCACCAAAAGACTTACCCGTACCTTTATCCCTTCGATGGTGTTGCTTTTTCTTTAATCTTTTCAAAAACCTTTTCCACTCCCCCTCCTGCTCAAATCACCGATCGCAAGCTGTACGGAGAGAGAGAAAAAGAGCACAAACGACGTAGCACGACGGAACAGACCGTAGAGCTGGCAAACGCGAACATTGAAAAACCGTCCAGAATCTGGGTCAACTTACGGCCCGCGCAAGCTGGGAATACGTTGAACTCCGGCAACACGCCGACGGGCTGGTGAGTAGATTTAGAGAAATACACAACCACTGGATGCTGAGTTCTACGGGTTGAATGTGTGTGTGTATAAGCGTATAATAACTCCCATCGATGATCGAGTAATTTTAAAGTGGTATTTCAATCATTGCAATAATTTGGACAAGCTTTGATTGGGTCGATTTAACGGATTAAACAAGAAACCAGTGTTTGGGAATATGTTTTTTGCATAACGGGCAACAAGCGATGAACTTACGTTTCTTTTAGTTATCCTATCGTTAAACGTTGCCCACTGGTCACGCCACCGCCGGAAGCTTGCTGCCTTCGTTGATACTGTTGCTGATGCTGCTACTGCTGACGATCGATGTGAATGTGGATTTTGCGAAACAAAACCAACGATGTACAACATAAAGCTCAGCATAAACCGACTGCATGATTAAGTGAAATGAGCAAATAAGCGACAAACCCCACGAAAGGAAACATTCAAATAGGCATTGAAGTTCTTCAAATTTGATATTTTCTTCGTCGATCTTTCTGTATCTTCTGTATCGCGCAAAACCAATCACCATTGGGTCCACTCGAACGGATGCGGTGCGGGGGAACTACATTGAGCAAAAGGGAATCGTATCGTGACGTTTAACATCGTCGTGCATACGCACATCAGAATGATTATCTACGTTTGATGCTAATTCGCTCACTCCAAAAAAAACCCTTTCTCACGCATTCCACACGCACACACACGTTTCTTATGGCGGCCCTTATTAACATCCCCACCACCAGTGTTAAAAAAAGCAAAACAAAAAAAAGCTACAGCATAAAAATTATGCGCGATCATTACGAGGAAAGAACGAGGAAGAAAATTTAGAAAGCTAAATTCCAAAACAAAATCGAAACGAAGCAATAACGCTAGTCAGGAGGTGGAACAGAAAAAAAAACGACGGGCGACAAAAAGGCAGCAAGGAAAGAACTTGTTGATGTTGATGTTGATGCTGCTGCTGCTGGGCTTTAGATGCTGCCATATTCGATGGTTGCTACCAATGCGGGGCACGACGGGGTGCTACAACATGTCCCAATCTCTCGTTGTGTTGAGAACGGAATAGGGAAAGGAAGGCCGAACCGAAAAGGTAGCCGTCACAACACCGAAAACAGGACCGTAACTCGAAACCAACCCGTCGAACTTGTCACGTCATCGTTGGCGCGTTGCATGCGTTCGCACGGAGAACAAAACCCGTTCAAGATGGCTTCCCTAAGAAAAAACCCGAAATCGTGTGCAAAAGATCACTCGCGATCACGCGCGCGCGCGCCAACACGGTACCGAATTCTGTGTCACTGGTTTTTGTGCCGATGCTTTCAAACCCGCTAATAGACGTCGTTTTCACACTGCTCCAGCACGGTCACGGTGAATAGTACCAACAACAACAAAAAATGAAGATAAAACTGGAAAACGGCGCTCCCGGTGACACGGTTTAAAGTCGCGAGATGGAGCCACCGTCCATCGCCATCGGTAGAGGTTTCGTTTCACTTGTGCGCTGTTAAATTCCCACATGCAAACTCCACGGTTGAGAAACGGGACAAGGAAAGAAAAAAAAGGGCGCTGCAAATATTTGCCCACCCCTGTTTCGGTACAGGAGAATGCTTTTGTTTCTTTGGCGTTTCGAAGCTTTTCTAATGCCTTTTCACGCACACGGTCGCATCTATACATATACACTCGTACGCAAGACAGCTCGAGACTCACACACACCTGAGATAAATTTCTTCTCCTATCCCACACACACACACAAACACACGCACACACACGGTTTCCCCCGATACACTATCTTTTCCAAGATCCCTCGTGGTACGGGTTTTTGCGATCGGTTTTGTTCACTCTAGCACATTTCTTCTTCTTGCGTTGTATGTGGTGGGCATACCGCCCAACCGAACCCTTGTCGTTTCCCTTCTTGGCACCCTCCCCCCGCTTATGTTTATCTCAAGAGACGCGCAGATGACGAGCGATCGCACGCAAGACGCACCCTTCCCGGTTAACGATCGAAAGAAGACTTACATTTTCTTCACGATCGTACTGATCTCGAGCTCACCCTCGATGCGGTTTGCTATGCTGCGTGGGCTTCGGTTCGCTCCCGCTCGCGCTACTCTCAGGTGACGCGCTGCCTTACGGGGCTGTGCGCATGCATTTAGGGGTTGTTTTCTCGCTCTCGCGGTTATGTGGGCTTTTCCGCTCGCGAGGCACCGTCGCTCAAAGTAACCGGAGCGGTGAGCATGGAATGCCATTCCCAATGCCAATAGCAACATGAACATGAGTTTTCTTGAATGTTTTTAAAAGTACTACCAAAAACCATTTATAAATAAATTATCAAGAAAATTTTCCTTCCTTCCTTTTCAAATTTTTAAAACATTTTAGATGACATTTTTTTTAATTGTCGAGTATAAATAATTTATAAAATTTTAAATTAAACGAATATTGAATTAATAAAATTAAAAAAAATAATAATGAAACAACTTGTGACATTAATCACAAAAACCTTCGGCTGAATCAATAAGCACTTATCAATTACTACCGCATGAACACCTCAAAATGAACACGGCCGGGTAGGAATGGAAAATTGGCTGGTTATACACACGAGATGGAAGCCTTCAATATCAGCCTGCGATCATGCGTAGGGCCATGAACTTGTTCATCCATTTCGAGCAATATTCACGCTTCGGAGAAGGCACTCGTGAATGAAATGATGGAATTGCATTGTTAAGCTTATGAATAGAATTATTGAATCCATTAGCGATTAATCATAAATACGACACACTCCAATGGAGACTACGCCCTAGGTGTTGCTGGACATGGTTTCCCGAAACAGTCACTTCCTGAACATCATCGCTAGCTACAGTGTTGAAAATCGAGGCTTTTTCACGTGAGTAATATTCAGCTAAACACGTTTATGGTTGTATTTTTGTCGGCTAAACGACAATACCGTTTGATGGATGGAATGCATTATCGGAATCGTGATACCTTTTAATTGTATTTTTAATTTGCTTTTTAACTACTACGAATAAAGTTTGTGGTAGCGCAAAGTGCCATTCACTTTAAACGCGGTAAAGACAAATACGAATTAAATACAGCTCATCGACCCTTGAAAGACAACACAAGTGGGTGGTTGTAAACACTGATTAAACCCATTAATGTTTGTCTGTTCGACGAGGAAATATTAAAATTTCAAATCAGGTGGAAATATAACATTCCAATCCTTGCTATCCATTTCCTGTCGTCGATCATCACCTAAATTGTGAAGTTGTAATTCACACGAAGAATTCATTTCTTTCTGTATTCTTTGTTTTTTTTTAATCAGATTCGTTATTATTTTGTGTTAACCTGATAAGAATTAGATCCAATATTTCTCTTCAAAATCGGTGTGTTCTGCCGATTCATCCATCAAACAATATGTCGAGCTAACCTTATGAGGCTTCAACTGAATATTTACTACAATACAAGCTTTATTTAAATACGCATCAATATAATAAGAATGCATCCCTCGCGACGTTTGCCCAAAAACGATGAATAATAAATACATTTTCCAGCGATAAAAGAAGCATCCTTCTCATCCACCACGCGTTGTTTGCCAATGGCTGTACGGTGGAGGGCTGCTTTTGTTGGATAGTATGAACATTCTCGACAAGATCAATCCTTGGAGCACATGAGAAGAATTAATAATACGACCCCACAGTGATAATCTCTTCACACAACCCTAAGAATATTGCTGTAAAACCAAAGCGCTACCTAAAAGAGATCCAACAGTTGACTTACCGGGAACGGTTTCCTCGTTGAAGGTGATCTGTACGGTGTGGGTACCGGATTCGTGCGGAGTGAAGCTAGCGATGAAACGTTGATTACCTAGTGCTCGCACCGCCGACGTTACCCGGCCACCGTTGACGAGTATCTCCAGATTTCCCGAACCGGCTTGCGATCCATCGACTGTAAACAGATTGAAGGTTAGAAACTCGGGCTCGGATGTTGGAGCTGGTCCCGTGTAACTTACTCTCAAACTCAACCGGACGTCCGAGCACACCGTCTGGAATATCCTGCACGCGAATCGCTCGGGCACCGCTCATATCACGTCCGATCGGTTCGAAACCACCCTTCAGTTGTGATGAACTGTACCGTTCGTACTTTTCGTTTGACTCCGTACGATAATTTTTCAGATAACCACCAGCACGGTACAGTCCTTCATCTTCGATGATTGGACGCTTGGATTGCGCTTCAGTTCCCAGCGAGAATTTGTTAAAGTGCGTATTCTTTTCCGTTTGATTGTCCAGCGTTGAGCGATCGTATGTTAGGTCGGTATTGAGCTGCCTTTCAGTTAAATTCGCCAATGATTCCAAGGAGTTCTGTGAGAACAAGTGCTTTGTCTTGTTGATCACATCGTAGCTGTCTCGTCTGGAGGGTTGTCCTCCATTGGCACTGCTAGCATTCACCTTGATGTTGGACGAATAATCCACAACATTGGTTGATGTCGTCGGAGGACTTCGAACTACTCGCTCGAACGTGGGACTATCGCGCACAACGTCTCGTGTTACAGTAGATTTGTAGGTCGAGTTCCTTTCGGTTACCTTGTACGTCCCGTTGGACTTTTCATGCATTGCAATCGGACTCGCAACACGTTGCTCCGTCACCGGAGATGGAATGTAGCGCGTACTGGACGTACTCGTACTGGTAGTTGTGATCAACGGCTTCGGACTGCTGGTACCGGCCCGGGTATCCAACAGCGTCGCCGATACTGTCTGAGGACTTTTCAGCCCCGGACTGGCACGGATGTGCGCGATCGGACTGTCAGAATCCAGCATCGTACGGATCGTTTTCGTTGTGTGGTTTTCCGTCCGAATCGTTTTAACGTACGAACTGGAACCGTCATCCGAAAGCCGTACCGGACTCTTCAGCTCATCGGAATCGCGACGTTGCGACAGTATCTCCGTACTGCGACGAAACCCTCCGTAATCGGTTTCCGTGGTCGGGAAGATCAATTTAGGCGAAGGGCTGTGTCTTGCCGGTGACATGACGCGGCTCGTATACGTCTCCTTACTAGAGCTCTTGATGAAGCCAGGTTCGTAGTCTTGTGGTGATCGCGAGCCTGACTTCGGTACCATCGTGGGCGAGTAAATATCCCGACGCAACGATGAGCTGTCGGTTTTACGCGTCAACGACGATGAATTGAAGTGGTACGAGGGACTCTCCGAGCGCAGCTTCCCATCATGCTGATGTGGACTGGTGCGTGTTTTACCAGATCTACCCTTCGAACCGACCTTCATTATAAAAGGGGATCCCTTAACATCATATCCGTTGAAGTACACGTACACCCGATGTTTCCCATTGGAACGAGGCATAAATGTAACCTGGTACTTGTTCTCCTGTAGCTTTTCCACCGAGCAAACGAGCGAGCGCTTTTCATGCACGATGTCTACATGCAGCTCACCACTAACTCCGACACCGCGCGCATCCACCTCAAACGAGTGTGCCCTCAAAGGCATGGCACCGTCGAGTCCGTGTACGGACACACCGCTCGGATCAAACACGGCACACGTGAAAGGGCCGCCCTGGATGTGGCGGCCCTGGTATGTTATGGCAATTTCCCAAACGCCGGCTTCATCCGGCTTGAAAATGGCACTATGTCCTTCCTCGATCTGGAACAGGATTTAAGAGAAGGTGGATTAGTGAAAATCGTTTAAGAAGAAATAATTCTTCAATTACCTTCTTCAATGGACACTTGAGCGGACGCCCGGAAGGACTGTAGGCGGTCACTAGGATGTCCTCGGTTTTCGGCGCACCGGTTGCGTTGACCAGCACTTCCACAAGGCTTCCGAGGGCGCACGGGGCCATACCAGGCGGGGCGACATGTACAAGCCTTGGGAGTACCCGGAAGAAGTGTCCACCAAGTCTGCGAAAGAAGGTTAAATCGGTTAGGACGTATTACCCAAGTAACTATTTCCACTGATATGCTACTTACTGGTTGTCATCGATCTCAAGTACGATCTCGTGCATGCCGTACTTATCTGGCACAAAGGTTCCTTCACCGCGCGAACCCAACCGCACCTGGTGCAGTGTGTTCGTGTTGGGCATGCTGATGTACGCCTTCACTTTCGCCATATCCACATCACGCGACAGTGCCTCGACGCGGAACTCCGTCGGTTCACCGACCCGGCCCGACGTACTGTCCAGATGGACGGCAAGCATGTTGGCAAGCGGAGGACGCGGTATAACCCAACGCAACCAGGTTGTGTATGCCATCACGCCCAAATGTTCCTCGTCCGCTGTGGCCATATCCTTTGCGGAGAGTACAGGCTTTACACCAAGCTTTAGGCCACCATCGATCACCTTCTGCTGATTGTTCTCCCACTGGGATGGGTCGGAACTAAGCTTGGCAGGATCGGGCACGGGTCCACCGAGATCTTTGATGATTTCGCAAAACACTTTACCATCGTTGAAGTCACTCTAAAAGTAGAAAATAAAGTGCGAATTAGTTAGACCATCTTATGGAAGACATGAAGTCCCAAGCTTACCGTAAAGTTGTTAACAGGACGCTTGATTTGTCCGTTAACCCACTTCATCGTGGCGTTGTAGCCTGGTCCACCTGGTCGCATAAAGTACGACAGATACGTCATGCCGGACAACTCATCCAACCATCGCGATGCAAGGTACTCCGGTTCCAGGACCTTCGGAATGCCGAACCGCTCGTACGCCAAGTGCATTGCCCGTTCGCAGTTGCGCACCGATTCGTTCTGATTGAGTGTGCGCCAATGGGGGAATAGGCCCGGCTCACAGTAGTCCAACAGGGCGGACAGCAAAACGCCGCTGTTCCAATCCGTAGTCAGATTGCTAACCTTACAGTCGGGCAGTGCGGCCTGTAACCAGGCGAGCATCAGCTTACGCGGCGGGAACTTGCTACGTCCAATCTGATAGCGCACGATCAGTGACCATATGAGGCCAAGGATCAGCTTGACATTTCCGTTGACAATGTCCACATTACCGATGTTGACGAGCTTGACACCATCCGCTTCGATTGCGTTCAGTGCCGTAGTGACGTTCTCTATATAGTGATGCTGATTAGCTGGCCGCTTGTTCCAGGAAGGTTTGAGCGGGCGCTTCTGTAGTCCTTCCACCAATGCGCAAAGTAACGTACCATCGCAAAAGTCCTCGTGAAATTCAATCACCTTAAAAAAGGGAATGTACGTTAAATGGAAATTCTTCATCAAAAACAATTCAAACATACCTGCAGTCCAGATTCTCGCAAATGTTCATTCACCCAGTTCTTGAACGTGTTGGCCTGTATCTCAACCCAAAGATCCTCGTTGCCGCGTATGTTCATCCCCTTGGCGGCAGTACCCTCCGGCGATCGGGCCACCAACCCCGCCTGGGTGATCTTCTGCAGTTCCGTCTTTCCATCCGGTGTGTGCTGCAGCAGTCCGGCATGTGTAATTTTGGCCCCCTTTGGAAGCTCCATTATGGTGCCACTGGTTCTGTAGGTACGCGGATCACTAACAACGACACGACCTCCGATCACTCCGACTCTCTGGATAGGTGCGCTTTCCGGTGCTCAAAAACTGTTGCTGCACATTTTACGAACCTGTTTCATAAAATGCAGAAAGTTTAGCGCTTCTTGCTTTGCAAGTAAACAGAAAGAAAAGGCAAGCCCCTTGAAGAAAAAAGCCGCCCTATTCTGTTGATAAGCCGTGGTTAAAAATTTTCAGATATAATTCTTGTCTTTCGCTTACGAGCGCAGCTAGTCGAGTGAACCGCTCGGGGTTGTACGCGGGTGGTTTTGTACGAACGTACGCGGAGGACATCGATCGCAGTGTACCGCAGTCGTTCGCACTCATTGCGCACACAGTAACGTCGGAACGGATGTGAACGGGGTTGTTCGATTTTTAGCTCGTCAAAAATTCATAAACCATCCAAAAAGGAAGGAAGTCGGTGGAACATTATCGCCGGGTGCGGAATTTTGTTACACGACACAAGCGGAGACATGTGGAGGAGATACAATAATAAACGCACCGCAGGACATCATCGCGCTTTGATTGACGCTGATGGTACGATGATGGACGCATGCAAGGGTTTTGCAGACAGTTCCGCAAACTGTGCTGAAGGACTTCCTAATATGTTGCGCGTATGACATAAAATATGGAGTGCAAAAAGGAAACTTTAATGCCATTTTGTTGTGGTTGCTTTATTGTAAAATCATTATGACTTTTTTCATGGTATATTGAGCATGACCGATGATCGTGAAAATGTGACAGGAAGCGTGAGCCTAATGTAGAGTTTATTTTACATGACTTTTAATCATGTCGAAATAAAAATGTATTAGTTTCGTCTGTATTCTGTCACACTATGTGGCGATTTAAAGCAACGAAAATAACTCGACTCGTGTATGATTCATGTTTTTTTAGCAAAACTTCCCTTTTCTTTCGGTGTTATTTTCTCTAGAATGTAACAACCATCACGATGTTCGAACATGTGTTTTCCAGCGAAACTGAACCGTGTTATTTTTCATTCTCCCTTTTTCACTTTTCACTCTCCCCATCTCTCGTTCGGTTTCCAACTTCCAACTTCACACATGTGTAAAAAAGCTTCCCCTTGTGTGCCATTCGATGGTGTGAAGATGACGTAACTGCAGGCACACCACGAAAGGGAGGGGTGGCAAAAACAAAATCGGTCACAACGCACGCCGCGGAGATACACCGCACATTCCGCACCGAGATCGCGCTCACTGCGCCAAACCCATGTCCAAAGCTATGCTATGACACTGGTATGTGTGTGTGTGCGCGTGATGATCATCACTTACACTACGATCGGGGTAGTTTGTTGTTTACAATACAACAGAGCGCACTGTTGCCGTTTGGGTGGAACGAAAAGTTCGGTTAAGTTGCATTTTTTTTTCTTTTGAAACTTCAAACCATTAAGAATCGTTCCTTGCCCATGCTGGTGGGTATTTAATTTATTCGAAAACCTTCATCGGGGCCAACAAGTCGACCAGCTGCGCTTGATAGGTACCGCGCTGCGTTCGATGATGACCGAACAGGTGAGATGTCATTGTGCTGCCGTTGATTTGTTGATCAATCAACAAATTCCTTACGCGGTGAGCTCATAAACGATCCAATCGGTGTTTCCCGCTGCAGTGGTTCCGACTTTAATAACCCTCCTATCGTTTGTGTACTTACAAAACACGGGCCACCACATGCTAGCCAATTGCGGACGATTCCAAGTGGATGGTGCGCTACGCGCTTCTCTAATGAATATTCAAGTAAATCCTCACTTCTCCGACCCCGTACAGAATGATCGTGGTAGCTGACAAACCGACCTCCTCCTCCTCCGACAAAAGGGAGTGAGGGACCATAATAAACGCAAGCCGAGGCCAGGTGACATCGTCGCCAGCAAATGCGTTAGCACAGCACAAACACGAACAAGGCGGACGGAAGTCGAAATGATGACGCCTTGTGGCTGAAGGTGTGGTACGGCTAGTCGTAGCATAAAACCAATCCGAGCCGAGCTTGAGAAGTGTTTTTTCCCTCTTCCTAAACAAGAGAATCAGTACGATCCATATTGGAAGTCTATTAAATCATGCCGTTCTGTTTTTGGCGGGTGGTGGTAATTCATACCGGAAATGAAGGAAAACCGAATCAACAAATCGCTCATTATCTATTGGTTTAGGTGACAGGTATAGTACATTTTACCTTTTTTTGTGAAATCTCTCTTAAATGCTGAAATTTTATTGCTAGACAAAAAGCACTCAACACGTTTCCTATATCTTCCACTTAAACGTCGGTTTTGCGTGGAAATCGAATGGAAAAATCCTTCATCGTTTCATTCGCATTATCATTTTGCTGGCTACACTAAACAAACAAGCTGGCCCGAAGGCCAACTGGCACGATTATGGCAGGTTGTATTAATCAGCGTTGTTCACGCTGATGAAGGAATCGACTATCTATCTAACGATCGGGTTGGGATATCGTAAAGTATGGCCACCTTAAAACACTCCATCTAAGCTCACCTTCACACACTTGGTGTTTTGTGGCGGATTTTGTTTTTTTTTTTTTTTGTTGAAGCTAACAAATCCAAACGCATTGGAACGTACAATAAAATGGTGCAAATGTCCCCTGTCTTTTCCTTTTCCCTGTTTCTTTTGCACCACCTAACCGTCACGATTTGAACTTTCAAACGAAACAGTTGGCCATCCTTTTTGGAGCCACACACAGGTGGAGGAGGGTTTTTTTTTGCTGTTGGTACATTTTAATTTTAAAAACACAACCGTCCCCGTGGCTTCCAAATCACAATTTCGTTTGTATGCGAGGAGTTTCGTGCGTGTTTTGAGACACATTTCATTCCATGCCACACCAATGGTTTACCGTCTCCATTACGCATCGATAGGTTTCGAGGTTAAGAAGTGTGCGCCAGTTTTTTTTTTTGTATTGGTGCGCAATGCGCTGAAACAAAACTGAAAGGTTCCATCACCTGCCAAAAAAATTTAAAAAAACACCAAAAACGGGAAGCTAAAACTGTGGATTGCTTAAATTTTTCTGCTGTTGTGGCGTGTTGAGGTTTTTTTATCACGGTTCGATGGCGTTAAGTAATGTGGACAGGAAGCAATAGAAAATAAATATGTGGTACCAATTAGTTCCCTGATTTGTTTTTCTCTCTCTCTACCTCTTGGAAGGAGTAGCGGATTTAGCTCCATATTTCCAGCACGATATAAATGTCACGAAGAATTCATTTGGAACAGTGTGACCTCTATTTGTGTATTATAACATTACTACTCTTTCCACCAGCCCGTTCACCAGCCCGGACCGGAATGATCAACAGTCCGAATGTCGATGCTGATGATGCAATAACAATCTCACGTTTACATTTTTTTCTTCTTCTTCTGAATCCCAATAAACCGGTACCGGAGCGACTCCCTTTCGACGCAATTTGACATCCACCAAATTGTGGCCGGGAAGGCTGAAGTGCTGAAGGCGAGAGGCAGGGACCCACTTTCTGGTCCGGGGTTTTTGGTACGCCGCGTCGCAGCAAAAATGAAGAAAAATCACCACAATCAATTATGATTGGTGGTGGAAAATGAGCTAGAAAATAATTGAAACACAAATCACACTAATCTTCAGCGAAACGTGCGAATCTTATCTGGTCTTTGCGGTCGGCTGATACACAGTAGCCGGGGTGGGGAGGGGGCCTTACACGGCGATGGAACCATCCGGAGGCGATCGGCTGCACTGACATAAGCGATGCTGCCCGTTAATTAAGAGCATCACCGCCTTCCAGTAGTAGGTCGTTCGTTGCTCTCTGACACGCTTGTTAATAGTTTGTTTTTTCGGTCGTTTCTTTTCCGTGGCTTGTTTCACGGTGGAAGAAGGTTTTTTTTTCTTTTCTTCTTTCTTTAAATATGCAAGCTTCGCGAAAGTCACTAGCAAAAGCGCATTCGAACGTGGCAAATGGTAGAGAAATAAAATTGTGTCGCAGTTGTGTCTACGCTCCAGAGAACCCTGACCCGGAACGATGCGATTGGAGGAACTAGGAGGGCAGAGAGCGAGAGAAAAAAGGTACCACGGAAATTCTTCATAATGATAATCGTTCCCCATGCAAAAGGAACGTTAAGGTAGCAATGGCACAGAAAGGGTATGGCACATCCATCCACCTGGGGGAGGTTTGTTACCAAGGGATGAGGGAAAGATACGAGAGGTTTAATAATAAATATCTTCCTTTGCTGCAGTAACATGAATTTCATATTCACGGTAAAAGCAATGTGGGAACCTTGACTTTTTTTTATTTGGTGGCCGACGAGATGAACGTCGACGAAGACATTGACACGCCGATCATGAAGCATTTGCTGCAGAAATTGTTCATTGTCTGTTTCGACTTTTACCTCAGGTATAGAAAAGAATAAAAGATAAAGTGACGGTTGAGGACGAGTGAAAAGAATGTGCATCCGGTGATCATGCGGAGGTCACAGACAGTTGTATAATAACTGTACGATCATTACAGCCAAATGCATATCGAACGCAACCAAATAGCACAGATTCCAATCACCTTTGTCCCTCGTTGACCCTTATGTTTGATGATAATATATTACCATTATCCTTTCGACTCAAACGGTATGACACATCCGGACAAGGTCTTTCCGGTGTTTGCTGCTGCTTCTCCCGATAAGGAAGTTCGGCAATGGCACAATCTTAATTGACTGTCCGTAACCGGATGGTAGAAAAATGCGAAGAATTCCGAACCGATGGCGCTTAGTGGCGCCCCAAGCAAAGGTGAAGCTACTGGAAGATGGGGGAAGGAACCATTATCAAATTAGCACTCTCCGAACCGATGGGAGAGTAATATAGATTGTGCTAAATGGGGGAAAAAAAGAACAGAAATAATTCACAACCAACAAAAGAACCGAACGCACCGAAAACCGAATAATTCAATTTGATGCTTTGATGCTTGTTTTTGGCGCGGTGTCTAATGAGCCTAATTTGTTGAATCGACTGCAAACTGGGGCAATGGTGATCCCAGCTAGTCTTTTTTTTTTGTTTTCGGAAAAGTAAATCATTCACTTTATTACAGTGCAGCAGAGATTATTGTTTGCCGGTGTGGAAATGACAAAATAATTTCAGGAAATGTAATTGCATGACGTGATTCCCATCCGACTGGGTTTTTTTTGCACATCGAATGAATATTGTTACCCTTTTTTTGACATTTCAATGCCCTTCAGTAGGTCAGAGGTGATCTTCATGTAAAGAGGGTATATTACAGAGAAAAAAAAACTAGCATAATACATGCACCCGCTTAATGTTCATCACGTAGTCAGATTTAATTCATCTGATAAGCTTGAACTTACTCAGCGGCTTGTTGTGTTGTGTTGCTCGCTGTATCTGCTAAACACTTCATTAACATAGAACCTGACCGGTTATCTCGGTGCCAGATGTTTTTGGGTAGCGGAATCTTCTCCCGTACCACACTGTACGTGAACCTTGAGCTGCGATAAACGGCCAAAGTGCTGTGAGAATATGTCAGGGTTAGTTCCCAACGGGGCGAATGCAACGGATCCAAATTAAATGCCCTACGATGCTATTGTTTCGTGTGTGTGACGCCCTCCGGCTTCATGCGTTTTTATCCCCCTAGAGCTCAGTGGGGAAACGAATGCACCTTTTTGTTCAACGGTATGTAGAATTAAATGTCTAGCGGTAGTGTGAGTGCATTAAAGAAGTGGTGAGATCCACGATCCATCCATCAATCTTGGGTGATGGAAGATCATAAGCTTTCTTTGCAGCAAATGTCACGATATGATTCAACATGTACGTTAATAGGATTTTAATAGAGCATGAAAGCACCGGAAACGACGAGAAGGCGGAAAAAGAAGCCACCTTGATCATCTGATTGTGGCTGTTAATCACGTAATGGATCAAATTTACAAAATTACGCTGAGTGAATTGTTATCGTTACATGTGCAGCAAAGAATCCGGTGCGCAGGATTGGAAAGGGGTTCGTCGCTTATGCGATCACGTGTGGGCCGATTTATGAATATTAGCGATTTAAGTAACGTTTCCTTGTTATTACCATTACATTGCAATTTTAGAAATATTCCACCGTTGTGAATTCTCATTTTATTAACAAAAAATGACAATTTTTCAAAAACAAAACGAGGTTCGTCGCTTGAAGTCTTTTGATTTCACACAACTATTCGGGCTCAATTTTGCAATCCATTTTTGTTTTTTATTACAATATGACCATTCTAAATCAATAAAAAAGATCATTTGATATCAAACAACAATTTGGTAGCATTTTGTTTCTCACCTCGATCGTTGTTTTCCCAATTAGCATTCGTATCACAGCAAATGATTTCATTGAAACAAACCTCCAGCAACGATGCACGATCATATGGCAACCCGATTAGAAATCGTTAAATTTATGCCAACCTGTACCTAGCAGAGTTGATTGCTCGATAATGTTTTACGGCAAGTCTCCCCAACCACAAGTCTCCATGCCGGCGTTGGTGTTGGCCGCCCGCACCGTATCGCCGTATTTCCCGTGTTTCCGGTCTTTTGCAGTCGAAAGTGAATCTGAATGTGATCAACCAAAGCGATACGGGCGTTTGTTTTCGTCTTCGGCTCTCCCCGTATTAAAACTGCTTCTCCCTCGTGTGGTCCGTTTCGACCTACGGTAAAAATGCAAATTCAATCGCAACGGTCCCCCCACGCATTGGCGCGGGGGTTTGAATGCTCCACAGGCAAGCGGGCAGACCGGCCGCTAGTGTCGGCCGATGCCATTAGACCCCGCGGGGTGACGGGTTTTGTATGATGCTGCGTTGGAGTAGCGAAACCTCGCCGAGTGCTCTGAATGAAAATGAAAAATAGAGGACGGCCGCACACGGTCGGCATTCCTTGCAGAAGTCTTGCGTTGGTTTCGGGTCAACCGCGCGAAGGTGAGTCGCGCACTAGAAGGCGCCCGGATCTTCGCCGTTACTGTCGATGACGCCATCGAGCAAACAGCCGTCGTCAGCAGTCCATGCGCGGACGGATTTTGCAGATGCGTAGGTAGCGATCGTGTTAAACATAGCTACAGAACATAACCTACAAAAAAAAAAATCACCCTCCAAAAAAAAACAACAAATTCGTCTGTTGGAGGGTTTTTGTGTGTGCTCGTGCGTATTTACGCAGAGGTTCCCCCCAGGACCATATTTGGAGCGGTTGCGTACACCATCGCAAACGGATTGAGCCGTGGAATGTAATGTCATAATAAAAAATGAACATGTTGATCGTGTCCAGAACATGTTTCCCTCTAGCTTTACATCTCTTCCTCGCGAAAAGAGAGTAAACTCTAGAAAACGAGGGGTTACTTTCGATTTTCGATTCTTTTTAACATCATCGATCGCGGCAATCTTTCGCTTTTTTGTCGCGTCCACTCGATTCGATAAGATCCTTAAGAGCAGGGCTCGCAGCAAAGGGTTGCCTCACTGTGCGTCACTTTCGTTTCACGCTAGCGCAATGTCCGGCACTCGCAGCGCAATTAACACAACGTGCCAATCGTTGCACCACTTCCACCATCAGCGCCACCAGCGTTATAAGGCCACCCTTTGGTGGTGAACATAGATGAGAATGTGTGTCGGAAGGAGAAAGAGCAACATAAAGCAAAAACACGCCCCACCGCCAGACGACTTTGGGCGATTGGGCCGGTGTAGCAGATCGCGTCGTATCGTGCAGACTGGTTTTTTTGTTTCGTACGTCTCACCTACACCGAGAACGGCGTCACTGATACAGCGAGATCGGGTAGTAAGCCCACCAAAACAAAACGACACACGGACGGACCCATGTGGGTTAAGGTGCGCTTGGTCTGAGGGACGGTGAAGAAGGCGGAGATGGGGCGACTCAAGAGCGACGAAACGCTTGTGTTGATCATTGAAAAAGTCTGTGTCCGTAGCGTAGGGTAGAAGGACACAAGCTTCTGGTGGCAATTGAAAAGTAATATATCGTGGATGGCCACGTACAGTGTGGCATCGTACAAATATTTCGCGTGATGATTTTCACACATTTTTCGGGAGTACAATTTGGTCTGATTGTATAACGATTTTTTAACAATGATATATCCTTTCCATTTAATGCCGCCTTCAATTTCTGGTTTCTGGTGCTTTCAAATTGTTCCTGACAAAACCAGTTCCATTCAATTGCGTTGACAAGCTTCCCAGCAGCTTAAGCAAATGTAAAATATACAATCTGGAAAACAACTTGCAACAAGTCACAATCCAAAGCAAGTCATAAAAAGAAAACGCAAGTCCAGTCGAAAGCAAATAAAACACACTCTTCTCCACCCAAAACAACACAGTGACCTGTTCCCTGAGGAAGCACCTCCGATGGTATGGTGGTGACCATTGCGTAATTGTTTGCACTATTACATAAACTCTGTAAACGCTCTCTGTACCATACTTACGGCCAGGTTGACAGTTGTTAAGTGATTCTGTTTGATTACGCGGTACGCAATCGTTGGCGCGACCTAGAAAGTGAACAATCCTCCGTGAAGCGAAAAGGTATTTTTCAATACAAGAACTCATCGTAAACATTACAACCGGAACAAGGGAGTTGGAGAGGGACGGTGCTATTTCGTTTTGTTGTAATTGTTTGCAAACTGCAGGACGATGATTTACTGTCAGTTGGAACAGTTCCGCTTGTTTGTATGTCGACAAATGTCGGTGTTCAATGTTTCACTATTTCTCGAACGTATCGGAAGGTCGGTGTAAAATCACCGAAGGGCACGTATGGGCGAAAATAGTGGCAGAACCGTCAAGAACACACTCAGCTGTGTACTGGAAATCGTTACACCAACACGATCATGCAAATACCGTCTCATCAAAGCACTATCCTCCGTCTGCATTCGTCGGGTTCGTCGCTAGGCGACGCGTTGAAATCTATCGTTGTATTTCACGGACAGGCAAGTGATTCGCGTTACACGGCCGATCGGAGCAACGAAAATAGAAACTAGCAAGCACTTTCGCGTTCTTCTGTTCGCACTCGCTACGTCCCACACACACACAAACTGTGACACATTTTATTATTCACCGCACATTATCCGGGCACATGAAGCTGCACGATTACCATAAGCCGCCGCTAGTTTTTGGGATGAGCTCGTGCTTTACAAAAATATTCCTTTATACTTCATAAACACACCAAACGGGAACAACAACAACAAACACATACAGAGAGACACGTTTCGTAGAAATTGCATTGTTTCGATGCCGATGCTGAAGTGATTTGCTCTCGGAACGGAAGTGATGCCGGGCGGGCCGTGCTGGACCAAATGGTGTTTTAAATCAAGATCTGTCTGGTACGGAACAATGGACCCACGGCCACCCGCCGTTTTTCGGTGAGTAAATAAAATGAAACGCTCCCTTATGAACCCGAGCCCGGAAAGCGGAAATCTGGGAGTCCGGAATGGGTGGATAACGAAATAACAGCAGCAGCATAAAAACAAAAAACCTGACTCACAGCAACTTGCTACAACCAACCCGTCCGGGATACATATTTCGCTTGCACAACATCTTCAAGGTGCGCCATCTTTATCCTCCGACCTTTTGCTTGTGTCACACACATTTACACATACACGCACGTCCCGTCAGTGGGCGCAAATGCACTTTCAGCACGCGCACAAACACGCACACACAGCCCGTACGATCCGATCCGATGAGACGATGTGATTCATGCGATTTATGCGCGCACATTCCTGGAAATCGAAACTGCGCGATGCCCTTACCGATTGCCTCTCGCGTAACTTCCGCGCCCTTCACTCACACGAGCTTCACTCGCTCAGCTCACTCTCGCTTAACGAACAGCAAAACTCACCTGCGCAGATTCTTCGCAGCAACAGCAGCACGGGACAAACACAAGTGGGCAATAGGTATCTTCTAACAAAAACAACAGCAAAAAATCGACACTCACAACACGAACACACCCTGTGCGCGACGCTGGACCGCGCCTGTTTGTTGATTAGAAACACCAGCACCAAAAACACACCGCTTGCTTTGATTTGATCGTAATGTACTGGATATATGACGGGGGAGGAACAAAAACTCTACCGTCGGTGGTAGTCGATGGAGCCACCGTGTTCAGGCCTAGGTACGCTGGTTCCGTGCGTCCGAACGCTTGCGCTGTTCAACTGTTTTTGTGTACGATGGTGCGATGGTTGAGCGGTTTGAGTCGGATCGCTTGTCCAGATGACTCTCTGCGCTTGTTGCACTATGGGTTTGTTTGGGATCTCGAAAAGATAAATATTTTTAAAAAATATTGTTAACGCTGTGATAATTTGTGTTCAAATATTACTACAGCTATTACCATACACTGATTTATTGAAGCGTTTTATTTTAAATTTTTTTTTGTAACAATTAATATGATCTTAGAAGTTTTGATCCCATACATTCCAACAGTGAAGAACAGAGATTTCAACGATGGTGTTTCTTTCTCTCCGCTGAGAAAGCATGATCAAGTAAGGGGTGTCAAACTCTCTGTGTTTAGAATGGAGTAAGTAACAAAATTAAATAAATTTAATTTCGGAAAATTGATATTTTACATAATAGAATATGACTGTAGATTTTCGAGATGATTTTTTTTTATTTTTTTTTTGTTTATTTTATTCTTTTCTTCTTTTAAAGCATTATTTGAGTGAAAAGAAACTTATTGCAGCATTAAAATATATCACATTTACAAATTTTGCAATATTAGCTAAAAAAGCCTAAGGCTATACAGCCTTAGGAGATTGGCATATTTATAGAAACATCTGAGACATCTATACAGACATACAGACATCCGAGGGCATGGCCGTCCAAGAAGAAAATGTAGCCATTGGTGCCATCTATCGACCACAGGTTAAAGATTGGCGATCCGTTGGATACCGACCGAGTTAGAGGCAAAACTTGGTGCAAAAATGAGCCTAGGAGATAGGCAATTTTATAGATTTTTTTGTTATTTTATTACAATTTTTCAATCTTTTTCGATTTAAAGCATTATTTGAGTGAAAAGAAACTTATTTGAACCAATTGGCATTAAAATAAATCAATTTTATTTTTTTTGCAAAATTTCTCAAAAAAATCGTAAAGCCTTATGAAATTTTCGAGTTGAAAATTTTTGGAAATTTTTTTTCTGATTTTTTATTCCTTTTTTAATTTAAAGCATTATTTGAGTGAAAAGAATCTTATTGCAACAAATTCGCATTCAAATATCTCACATTTATAAATTTTGCTACATTGCTCAAAAATGAAGAAAATTTTACATTTTCTCAAACAGGTTATGGAACTTGGTTCCTCGTATAACTTCTGGCACAGACATCTGAGGGCATGGCCGTCCAAGAAGAAAATGTAGCCATTGGTGCCATCTACCGACCACAGGTTAAAGATTTGCCATCCGTTGGATACCGACAGAGTTATAGGCAAAACTTGGTGCAAAAATGAGGAAAATTTTACATTTTCGCAAACAGGGTATGGAACTTGGTTCCTCGTATAACTTCTGGCACAGACATCTGAGGGCATGGCCGTCCAAGAAGAAAATGTAGCCATTGGTGCCATCTATCGACCACAGGTTAAAGATTGGCGATTTGTTGGATACCGACCGAGTTATAGGCAAAAGTTGGTGCAAAAATGAGCCTAGGAGATAGGCAATTTTATAGATTTTTTTGTTATTTTATTACAATTTTTCAATCTTTTTCAATTTAAAGCATTATTTGAGTGAAAAGAAACTTATTTGAACCAATTGGCATTAAAATAAATCAATTTTTTTTTTTTTGCAAAATTTCTTAAAAAAATCGTAAGGGGTAAGCCTTATAAAATTTTCGAGTTGAAAATTTTTGGAAATTTTTTTTCTGATTTTTTATTCTTTTTTTAATTTAAAGCATTATTTGAGTGAAAAAAAACTTATTGCAACAAATTCGTATTCAAATATCTCACATTTAAAAATTTTGCTAAATTGCTCAAAAAATGGTAAGGCTATAGCCTTGTGAAATTTTCAAATGGGAGCGCATCGCACAATCGCTCCTGTATGTAGCGCTGCGTACGGAGCTACCTCTTTTTCCCATGGGCTGTGCAGGAGCACGCACAATAAGATGACCGGAGCGATTGCGGTACCTCTTTCGCTCTTGACCCAACACTAGTTACAACGATTGGTGTAAATATAAATGAACGTATTAACAGAAAAAAATAACGTAGATAAAGGATATTTTAGTAACTTTAAAAGAAAAATTGTTTAACAATGTTTTACTTGAACAGGGAATAGATAAAACGTAATTCATGCTTACCACAAGGACGACGATGATATTCGTAGGAAAATCCAGCTCACTCCATTACGCATTGACTTTCACCCTCACCGCTGCAGTTTTTGATATAATTGATGCAGATTTTCAGATAACTGAATAGTAGAGAACAGGCGACATGCGATAGATTCAGCAGGATGATAATCGTTTCCACCGCATCGACCAGCGTTTCGTAATATTTGAATGATTCCTAACTGATGAGCTTTTGTTAGGGCTTTGAAAGCTCTTAGTAAAAGCATATGCTAATGTTTTAGCATAAGCTTTGAAAGCTTCTCGAGAGCTTTTCATGCTTATGCTTTATGTGTTGGGTGGTTCGAAAAGGGATGAAAAGAATTTATGGAATGATTTTTTCTCTTACTAAAGAAAAACGGCCTTTCGATTTGCTTGTCTATTGAGTGATTAAGCAATCAATGGAATGTTTTTTTAAAGAAAATGCCATAATGAAATATTTACCTGTATGCACATGTTACATAAATCGTTACCTATTTATTTCTTTCAGACAAAATCATTAACACATCATAAAACGAAACGTTTACAGTGGTTTACCTAATCTTTATTTCATTCGCCCAACATTCGCTAACCAAAGGTCGAATGCTGCCGAAGAATGTCTAGCGCTTCCAGGACGAAATGGCCCTCCCGTCGGGAAAGTGCCACACAAGTGAAATAAAATACCTCCGCCCTGGAAGTAAGCGGAACGAGTATGCAGGTAATAGTAAACAAATGTTATATTCTCTCACATCCTTATCACACAAACACACACGCACTCAACGTAACGCCTTTTGTCTGGTGGACTGCTGGTCGTCCCCCCCGGCGGCGTTCCGTTACTACTGCTCCTCTTCGGCAGATGAATCGTAACCGGCCGACTGTAGCAGACTTTCGTTTTCGGTTAGCTCATCCTGCCGCTCAACCACCGGGATAATCCGTTCGGGTTTTGGTGCACTTTTGACAGGGTTGGTGGCTTCAACTTCGGTAGCATCTTTCGTGGCAGCTGGTGCGGCTGTTGTTGACGAAGGCGTGCCGGAAGATGGTGCCGCTGTGGGGGTGGTTGTTGTTGTCGTCGTCGTCGTGCTCGCCGTTCCTGTGGAAGCAGCCGAACTGGGTGAACTTTCCGCATCGTCCGATTGTGCTGATCCTTTCGGAACGATGGCTTCCGCTCCGGGCAACAAAGCTTCGGAGGCAGCTGTCGGGACAGAAGATGTGCTAGAAGAAGTACTAGGAGCTACAGTAGTAGTTGTCGTCGTCGTCGTTGTTGTGGTCGTCGTTGTGGGTGCAGGAGTAGTGGTTGTGGTCGTTGTCGTCGTTGTGGTAGTCGTCGGTTCCTCCGTTGTTGTCGTCGTGCTTCCCAACTTCGAAGGCTTCGATGGACGTGTGCGACGACCGCGTGTTGTACGGGACGTTACGCTAGCCACCGTACTTTCGGTGGGTTCTACCGTGGGTTTCGAAAAGCGGGATGATATCTTCGTCGGCTTCACGGACACGGTTGGCTTCGGTGAGGTCGAACGAGGCAACTTTCCCGGACGCGTCGGTCTCGTACGGCGCGTAGTACCGGAGGACGTCACGCCATCCTCACTCTCGGTGGTAACGGCTGCGCTGGTCGTTACCGACGAGCTGGAAGATGACTCCGTCGTGGTCACGCCCTTGGAAGCATCTCTCAGCAGTGGGCTATACTTTTTGCGCGCAAACAACCTATTAAGACCTCCCTTGGCCGGAATTGGTGCGGATGTGACAGGTGCCACCGCCGCCGCCCCCGTGCTTGTTTCCTCGTCGGACAGTTCCTTCGACTGTAGCTTGCGCTCTTCCGCCGGTGCCTTGTCCAGGTTGTCCGCGACCGGTACACCAGGGCGGCTCTGGTCCTCATGCTTATAGACTGAAAATATCGATTGAACACGCTGTAAGACAAACTCCAACACCGGCCCGAACCGCGACTCTGTACCTTCACCCCAGACTTTGGCGGGCAATTGGCTAGTAGTGTTTGTGGCGATGCTACTGGTAGTGAGCGTGCTAGTGGTAGTAGTGTGTGCAGTAGTGGTAGTAGTAGTAGTGATAGTGCGTTCGGTGTTCGGTAGGACCGTTTCCGGGTTGCTGCTGCTGACCCGGCGCCGGTCACCGATACCATCCACCTCGTCGTAAAAGGGGATCTCGTCCTCCGGCAAGGGTCGGCCAACCGTCGTCGGCCGCTGCTCGTCAAACGCGTACGCAACCGCCGCATTTTGCTTGCGCAGCTGCGCTAGGAAGTAGTCGCTGAACGAGCTAAAGTTGTTGCGCTGCGCGTACAGCCGCAGCTGACCCGCGTGCGTTTGCGCCACCCGCGTAATCTCTGCGTCTAAAAGCAAGCGTCGATCGTCACCACCACCACCAGCACCAGCACCGTTATCAATGGTTTCTTTGCCGGTTCGTGCGATGCCCGGACCGGTCAGTGTGTTGCTATTGTTTCTAGTGCGATGAATGGCATTGTTGCTGGATGGGTTATTTAATCGCTGCGTATGATTATGAGCGTGAGGGGTGCGGATGAACATGATGATTTGGTTGTTGTTGTGATGATGATGATGATTAAGATGATGATATTGGTCGGGGTGTGAAGAAATGTGATTTGCATCGAAATGTCGTCTCGATCGTGTTAGGGAGGGATGGTGGGAATGGGAAGGATGATGTTCGAGGTGATCGTGCCGATCGAGACGTGGTGGGTTGTGAAATGGGCTTGTGGCAAGAAGCAGAAGCGCATACCGTCGCTGACGATGGGAAGCTGAAGCTGAAGACAACTGACCTTTGGGACCACCAAGGCGCGTACGGCGGAACAGCGCCGCTCGGGCACTCTCGTCCAGTGGGCTGGCAAATACGGTCGACAACGTCAACACCAGCACCGCCAGACACAGCAGACACACCTTGCCAGTTATCCTCATCTTTGCCACGTGGGATTGTTACCAACAAATGGAGCTACTGCTAAAGAAATGAGAAGAAAACATAAATCCCCACGGCTGTGTTTTACAATAAAATCCGTAGCCACACAAACACACACACGCAGGGGGGGTGGTCGCAGAAATTCACTTGCCACCCTCGCAGGATCTTTTTGACCCGATCGGTTGCACAACGAACCTTTTACTATGTTTCCTTCGCGCAAACGCAAACCAAATCACCTTTTTCAAACCGCGCGGAGTTCACTACTGCTTGCGGGCACTACACTGATCGTGTTCGTGTCACTAGGAAGGTTTACCGTTCCTCCTTCCTTAATGTACCGTTCTCTTTTGCCGCTGTTGTTGTTACTGTAATTTCCTTTCAGAAAGAACACACAGACACAGACTGGAACGATCGGTACGATCGGTAAACCCTCAAAAAAAAAAAAAATATACACCCGAGCACGATAAGAAGCTAACAACACTAAACCAGAAGTTTGCAATATTTCCACGACCTTTTCCCTCTCTCCCGCTCTCTGCTTTTGTGTGACCACTCCTTACTACTAAATCACGGTGATTCAGTTTCACGTTTCACAAGAACTCACCCTTTTTGCACGTACAAACACACACACACACGTACCCGGTTCACACACACACGAACGAACGCACGCGCTAGGGAAACGGTGCAAAAGGCAATCTACAACCGAACGCGGATGCGATTGATCACAGAATGAAAGGCGGCTTCTCGGTGGCATGGCGCAGGCTTCATTTCACCACCACCCCGAAAAGAGGCTAGCCTGTGTGTGCGAGCGGGACACCGTATCGATGGATCGGTACCGTCCCTTTCCTTGCACGCCCGTCACCACCGATACGCAACATTACAACAAAAAATACACACAACGCCACCACTAACCACCCCAACGAATTGGGTGGGAGCCCGATGCGCAAGATACCGACGGAGAGACACACCGACGACGGCGACGACGATGTGAATGTCTCTCGGAGCCGTGGCATGCATACACACGAAACACGAAAGATTGGATCCGCTATCCGGCATCGGGGTGTGCATGTATATATTTATGCCAATCTCATAGCCACCGCTTGTCCACTTCATCCCCTTTTAACCCCTTTTCCCCACCTGGATCTAGCTTAGGAGGGTCGCTGTGCTACCGGTTCGCGAAATTATCATATTTATCGTCGACATTCTTGACTTTCCAAACTGGCGCTGAGTCTCCGATAAAGCTAATCATCTAAATCGGGACTCGTTCCGTTACTCCGTTACTTTCTGCGCCTGCCAAGTCTCAGTTCTCGCACTAATGATCGACACACAGCATTCTTCCTTCCTGGAAACGATATTCAAAAGGGTGTTTCTGTATAAACTGCAACACACGACCGTGATTCACTTGTGATTTCTTTTCGGACCCGCGCACCACGTTCCGGAATTAGGTCGCTACGGTGGTTACGGTGGCTGAGCGCAAAAGCGATAGGGAAGAAAATGAAGGTTCTGCAGCAGATAGCCAATTAAAACAATAAACCACTCCATGCGGAGATCACATACCGTGTCCTGGATCGCAACTTAACACCGGCGTGGTCCATGACACATATTTTCGAGCGTTCTTTCAATACCGGCGATCGTGTCGGAGGATCGCATCAAAGTGACCGTGAAGAAATGCTAATCATGCAAATAAAACTTCATTCCCTAGACCACGTGTTTCGGACGTCTAGGATATTGTGGTTTGACGGCTAGAAGAGAGCTTTTGAAGGAACCAGTTTTTTATGGGAATATCAAGAATTTATAGAACATCATTACCATACTGTTTTGTGGCGAAACGACTCCAAAGAGACATTCCATTTCGTGTAAGTTGGAAGAATTCGCCAAGAATTCGTGTTTAAGTGCTCCAACAAAAAGTGTTTCTAGCTTTTAATCTGTCTGTAGAAACCTCGTATGTCGATTCTCTCTTCAAGTTGTAGTGGAAGATGACTGAAAGCATTCCTTTATATTGGAAAAATACTACTATAAATTAGAATATAGCTTCGAATTACTTCAGGACCTTCTTTTACGAACCATGCACCGTACAGCCCAGCATTCGGTTATCAACATCAGCATAGTAAAGAAAGAGGAGGTGGATTTCGTTACGCTAGCAAGCCCAGTCTCTCTGTGTATGTGTGTGTATGTGTGAGTGGTTGAATGTGTGAAGGTGTTTTTGTCCCTTTTGCCCAACATGCCAGCAAAAATCGCCTGCCAGGCAAGAGAAAGACCGCGAGTGGGTGCGCACCAGACCTGTACTGTTACCCAGGGCCCGACTCACGACTCATTGGCTTTTCAACGCCACGCCGTTCGGGGCCTTTCGGAATTGGCCCAGGTGCTTCCCAAACTCCCCCCCCTTTCCCCACGGTGTCCGTTCATGCCCATCACCTTTATGAAACGATATGCACGAGGTAATATTAAATGGTGGCTCCAAGGGGTGGAGGGAAGAGACGAAAGAGGGAGGGGGGGGAGGAGAAGGGGGACATAGGTACGGTGTGGTTCCTTTTGCGCGATTACCAAACAGCATCAGCACCGAAACGCAGTAGCTACAGGCGACCGCAAACGTCATCGTTTCGTTCGTTACCGCCGGTGACTTCGATGCCAGAAAGGAAGGGAAGGACAACGAACCCAACCGAATTGTTGACAACCGATGGAGGTGGCCCCTCTCCCACCCCCCGCCCACCAAGGAACGGGTGGCTAGGGTCGGTTTGGGGCCTCAAGCCTAGACCGCCGAAGACCGGTTCGATATATATCGTTGGGTTTTAAGTTTTTGTTTTTACAACCAGTTACCCAAGTGCGGGTCTACGATCGACCAAGGTTTTTAACGATCGCAGGTGATGGTGGTGGTCCGAAAGTGAAATATTTACCTACCCAGCCCATCCGAGGTAAAGGGCGGTACAGTGTGTCGTCGTCGCCGTCGTGGTTGCAGCAGCAGGGAGTGCTTATGCAGATCGGTTTGGTGCGATTTGGACTGTGAAGCGTGTCCGCGGAATCACGATGAAGGTGTTGATGAGAATTTTGATGAGAAGCCATAAGAGAACTGCTGCTCCACCGTTTACTATGAATCATGTAAGAATTTGTGTGAGGAAAGTAGTATTTGGAAACAAAATTGAAGTAAGATTTTCTTCCTGAATAAGCCCAAAAGCGAAGTAGATGTAGGTTTGAACATAAAAAGTTACATTAGAAATTCGTCAAAAATTATTCTATTCTTCAAAACATTCATCCCATCCGAAGGGTTAAAACACCTTTCATTTTTTATTGCCGTGACTCATACCGGTACGGTTAGAATTTCTTCTCGCGTACGAGAATGGAGTTGTGTTTTTTTTCTGCTGCTGCCTGCTAAAAGTCGCAACTCATTTTAATGACATACTACCAACATTGTATCCTACCCTCACCACCATACCATCACCAGTGTTCCGATCACCGGAATCTCGAGCCTGCGATCGATCACTCATAAAGTTTTGCTTCCTTTTGTTGGCCTTTAGCCTTGACTGCTGCTGCGGGGATGGTTGTTTCGTACGTCGTTTACAATTGAACCGTTCGCATTTTTGTGAACCACCCATTTTGGACGGCATCGAAAGAATTTAGTCCAGGGTTACGTTTGCGCTCGAAAGCACCGCAACGTTACGTCAAGAAAGGTCTCCCCCCGGCCAAGCCGTTTGTCACAGCTGTGTTGGGTTTTGTATGTGTGTGTGTATGTGTGGTTGCTCCAATTCCTATGCTGCCCAAAGTTAACCCGTTCGAATCAGTAGCTCGTCATACTGGCAGAAAGACCGGACAGATTGAGACAACAGTCGCAAAATCAACATTGACAATTTTACCTATTTTTGCTTCTCAATCACATAAAGTTACTTCGGAAAAAAGTTCACTAAAAATAAGTTGTTTTTTATCTCAAGGATAACGTGTGACACGTAACGTTACCTCAATTACTGGGAATTCATTTTGTAGCACTTTCAAGCAAGTAACACTCATCAAACGTTTCAACTTCCCCGGCATTGAAGTCTTCTGTTTGATGCCTAGTTTACCTCGATGGTCTATGTGTAATCGAGGATTGTTGGGTTTATCCGTGCAGAGTAAACACAATCAAAATATTGATGACACCGATCGTTCACCGATCGAGCCAGAAGGGCATGTTTGGGCAGACAACATTGTAGTGGGCTAATGTTGGCCCAGTAGCGGTAGGCTTTTCAGTAAGCAACCGTGTATAAATAAATAATCAATATAAAAGGAAGCCGAGACGGTCTGGTGATTGCTCGATCGTTCGCTATGAGGAAGCTCGTGGGAAGCGTTTTTTTTTCTTCTTCAACTGAAGCATGATGGTGGCAGTGGATAGGTGTTTACATTCTTCACAGCGTACCGCTTATCCGGTGCTTACGGTAGCTGTTTCGGTTTTCGCTAGAGTCTTTTGTGTTTGTTTTTGGTTTCGTTAAGCCACTTCCATTGCTTGCAGTAGTAGCGAATTCATCAAATATTCCCGTAATGAACAGAACAAGATTTATGGCCCGGAGCCAGTAAAACACATTCAAAAAAGAATTGAATCAAAACGTGATGCGATGCAGTGAATCGTGCATTGTGGAGTTTGTTTTGTTTTCTTTCCTTTTCCCCAATTTACATTCAAAGCACGCTGGTGAACAAAGTAACAGACACCAAATAACGATCGTCTTAAAGAACTTACCGTCACTTGCAAATGAAGAGTTTTACGCAGTGATAGAAGTGAGACAAGTAGTGATCGAAAACTTCAAAAAGAGAGTTTTAGAATAATCTAAAGAGGGAAAAAAAACTAAAAAACAAATCAATTAATTAATTACTTTTAATTTTTGGTATGGATTTTGTTTCTCGATCGCATTTCTGCTCATGTTCATATATTTCATAGAAATTACAATAAATTTGAAAATATTATAATTTTAACAAATGCTTCCCATGTTTCTCATTTCATTTGCCCGTTCTTCCTCTTTGTTTTGCCGTTGTTTTTTTTCTTTTGTTTCTTGTTTTGTTGTATGCGTGCGCCTGTGAAAGTGTTTTGTATAGTTTTAATCTTTTCTTTTTGAAATGTTTATTTTTCCACTTTTTTGTTGTTCATTCGTGTGTATTTCTACCCCTTTTGTGCACCAGTCTTCCACCACTTGATGCTTGGTATGTTTTGTTTTTGTTTTGGCAAAACATTCGTTTCTCCCGAGGATAATATACTGTGGCCCGTCTGGTCCATCTTTATGCACGCTCTCTATTCTAGTTTCTTCGATCTTTTGTGTATTCCTTGTAACGTGATTTTTGGCTCCAACCTATTCACTTTGTGCGAAGTGTTTTTTTTTTGTTTGTTTTTGGTTTATTTTGGCTTTATTGGCAACTCCTTTGCATTGGCTGTATAAAGTTTGACCGGTTTCGGTTTTTCTCACTGGGTTTTGTTTTTTTTTAAATGTGTTTCGTGTTTTATCATTCGTTCAATTTATCTACTCGTAGGCGAGAGTGAAAAAGGGTCTTCGTCGTTTTTTTGTTCTTCTTCCATAACTTTCTCCCACATGTTTCATCCGTCTATTAACATCTTTCCAGATTTAACGTCGCATAGTTCGGTACAGTTTTGTTTGCGTTTGTGTTGTTTTTTCCCTTTTCTTTCTGCATTCCGAAAACAAAACGTTATTCACATGTTGGTTTTTGGCCTCAATTTTGGCGCACCGTTATCGTTTTGGCTGTGTTTTTTTTTTGGTTGGAATTGGGGATACGTTTCTTACGTTTTTTTTTTGCGTTTCGTTTTAATTAGTAAGGATGCTTGGGTTTTTTTTGTTTATCTAGGAGCGTTGTCCTCTTCATCTTAAAAACATATCCTATGTACATGGTTAAGAAAAGAAATGCTTTGCCTTCGTTCCGCATTCCATCTACTACTGCTGTACAAACTCTTCGAACACGTTCGATTCGGTTTTTGTGGGTTTTATTTGTTTTAGTTTTTTTTGTGAATAGCAAAATTAAACAATTTCAACAAGAAATATATTTATCTGCACTTTACATGAAGTAATTAATTTTCCATTCCACACTAAATTAAAATCGTACGAAAAGCTTCCGTGTCCTTGACTGCCGTTGGGTTGCCTTTTGTTTGACATTCCGTACCGACAAATGGTAGTGAACCTTCGCCAGTAGCGATTGGTGACTAGCAAACAAAGTGCTAATGAAGCCATTCGTCCCGAAACTATAGGCCTAGATTCACCGCTCAAACGGGTAGGAAATTAGCACCTTTGACGTTGAAACGGATGAATTCAAATTTACTCAGTGGACTATAGTGGCTGTTCGATCGGTTCGCCATTATAATTTGACATCTGTAAAACCTTGATCGGTGAGACTAAGTAGTGGTTTTGCATTTTATATCAATTTGGTCGGCCTAAGGCGACCCAAACGCGCTTGTTTTAAGAGAAGATTTTTTTCTTTTAGATTTTTCTAAAGGGGCGCAGGTCGTGCTGTGAAATAGACATAAATCAAATTATGTACCAAACACACTGTCGAACCAACACAAAAACACAAAATCCAATGTTCCAATCAAAAAACGTACAATTTTCTCGAATTTGCTCCCACAGTCGTGGTGGCCATAAATTTGAAGATTGAGAGCAAGTTCATCCCACATGCTGGCGACTGGTGCATGAATGTTAAGGCCGTGCCGTCATTCGTCTACGAAAGCTTTTTCGCTACGATCAAACTAGAAACGTCGGTTCGTTTCGTGCTGGCTGATAACCAATGAAGCAAAAAAGTTAAAGCCTAGCATGAGTTCGCGTGATAGTATTATCATTGCAAAGCAAATCCAATGGCGTAAAGGTGAGTAACGATGAACGCGAATATGTATAGAACGAAATATGTATTTCCTGTTGTTAGCATGCCGAGTTGTAACATTCCATTCGAACTCGATGTTCCCGATGTTCCTACGTTGTCGTCGCCATCGTCTCATCATCAGTAATCATATTTGTTTATCTAAAAATTTGGCAGTTTTGTTTTGCGCGCTTCTTCGTCGCTACGATTAAATAAAACTAGCTCAGTGGAACGATCGCCGTTTCCCGATCGCCCCGCCGTTGGGGGACAATCTGGGGTTGTGGTGCTGCAGTGTGTGTCTGTGTTGCTCTTGGGGACGAAGTTGTTGCTTCATTGGCGCGTGCAAACTGGTTTCCGTACTTTTTGTGTGTTTTCGGCTTTCGCTTCACATTTTCCACCCCACCCGGGGAGGGTTCAGATCGGGGGCCTTTCTCGTTTCGATTGTAATCGTTCGCTGTGCGCCAGCACCTGTGTCACTACAATGGTCGTGCCACACTGATAAAGGGAGCGAACGTGTTCGTCCAGAAAGCAAGGAGTTTCGGTTATAAAATTGTTTCTCCCGCCATTATCCGTGGGTAATGTCCCCAAATTGCTGTACACGCTATGTATGTGATTTAACCTTTTGCTTAAATTGTTTGTTTGGTTTTTTTTTTACATTTCTCTATCAGATTTTATAGACTATAACATTATACTTTTGCTTCACTGTAATTCACTATACTAGGTTCAATCCATCACTTGGCGAAATTCGGCGCCAAAACCGTTTTTTTTTGACAAAAACGATCGCTTCGTGCCGTATTAGCTTTATTATTTTAAATACTAGTAAACGCTTTAGTACCTCTTCATTTGTTTGTGTGTATGTGTGTGTGTGTACGTGTATGTGTGTAAGTACGTTGGAAATTTCTTCATTCTGAGTTTGCTTTCCAAAACGGACCATATTCCCTTTCTTTCCCTATCGCTGACGGCATGGTTTGGTTCGCATCATTGCATTTAATATTCTATTAGCTGGGGGAGGAGGGGGGCGGTTTGCCCCGGGAAAGGAGGGAATGAGGGTGGAGGTATGTGTACGTGCGTGTATGTGTGGAACCTTTTGTGAGTTGTTTGCTGCGTTCTGCATCAGCAAATTTTTGGATAAGAAACATCATTCTCTTCCGTGCCGTGGTTTTGGTTTTGTTGTAGTTTTTGGGGCGTTCAAAATTGTCTTACTTTCAAAGACTGGTACTGTTTGCACAATGGCCAAGTTTGAATGGTTTTCCTCGTTGCGATCTATGCGCAAGTACGAATCACTGGTGGAAAACATGACTTGCAATCACACAGTTAAGTCTTCTTGCACCACAGGTTCGTCGCCTGAGTCGCTGCTCAATTTTGAAACGCTTCCCAAAAACGCATTGTGAGTGATTTTTTATTCTAGGATTTTCCTTCTGTTTCACTAGAAAATGGCAGTACTGCTGTATTTTCTTCCATTTATTCTTACATGTGTGCAAAATCGATGCTTTTCCAGTGGAAAATCAGTGGAAATGAAATAATCGTCCAGTACGCAGCCAAACGAATTTGAAACTTAGCAGTGACACAAACCTGAACTCGAGCGTTAGGCGTTACACGAAAAGCGTTACATTACCAATTCAGGGCTTCAAATAATGCCAGTTGAACTAGATGCATTCTTTAGTCACTTTTGGCAAAACATAGTTGGACATTAGTGCGTATTATTGTGAAATGTATGTTTTCCTGCTTCTGAGTTGGTTCTGAATTGAGTTGGTATTGGTTTTGGATTTACCTTCTGAATCTATGAATAGGGTTATCTGTACGTGCTTCGATGCTGGTTTTTTTTGGGGTGTACGCATTACTTTTTTTGTCTTTACACACCGTTGGTCCCGTTTATTGGAATTTCTCTTACGTTCACTAATAGGTATAGTTTGTGTGCAATCATTATGTTATGTCACTGCTTCACTGTCGCTGTTATGTTGCGTTATTTGTTGGATTTTGTTGCGCCCAAATTCCTCAACAATGAACCTGATGCAGCTCACTAGCTGCTTGCTTAAAATATCGTACCCAACGGTATGAAGTGATAGAAGTGTTGTCAGTAGAGTTGATTTATTGAAATATGCGACGTTTTTTTGTGGATTGAAATGGATTTAAAAATCAAAACCAAATGTCTTTAACAATGTCCTTAAGCCAGTTAAACCAGTGTAAAAGAAATAATTCAAAACAGACGGAAGAAAAATGTGTTTCACACAGTGTAACTCGAAGCATTACCAGGCCGTGCTGTTGATATTCATGTAGAGTGGTAATGTGAATAGGAAATTTAAATCGATTTCTTATGCGCTAGGAACCCTCTTAGTCTCAAAAACCGAAGGGGGCTATAATTTCTTTACTCCGTACGCTACCGAAAACAGAACTGAGCCCATCTTGTCCCCAGTATGCCACGATCGTCAAGATCGTTGAGCTATCCTTCCACCTTCCAAACGGGATCGGAATATTCATTTCATTTCGTTTCACTATCGCTAACTATTTAGAATATGTGGTAGTGTGTATTTTCCGCTCCGTTCTATACATGCCAACGTGTATTCACTATGTACAAAGCGTCATTCTAAACGTACAAACTTAACTGTAACGAATATGTTTCCTGCAAACTTTCCTAGGAAAACGATCCTACCATGCTTCGTGGGGTTTTACTTTTTTTTGCATGAGACTTGAATAAACAAACAACTGCAAAAAATAAGGAACAATGTTGATACTAACACTGTCGGCAGCAAACTGCCATGTACAGACCGACTGCACCGGATGCAGTGGAATGCAAACAAGCGAAACAATCGTTCAACACAGTGTATAGTATGTTTTCTTTTTGTTTTGGGTTTTAAATCCCCACATCGGACTAATCGTGTGTCTAACAACCTTTTTAGTAGAGATTGGAGTTTGTTTTCTTTCGAAATGCTTACATTAAATGGGAGTTTTGTTTGGCCTCAAGTAGGTTGCGCATTCGCTGCGCAAATAGTATAGTTTACACACAGGCGTAAAGGTGAAGCTAATTAGGAAACGCAACCCAAAACCAAAGGGACTTTGAAGCAATTGTACACGTGATCGTATTGATATATAACTTACATACTTATCCGCTAGATCCATCACGAAAGAGGGCCGTTGCTCGTCAATCAAATTTCTCAGCGGGAATTCAAGCGGAATCCATTTTAATCTGGAAATACCTTATCTCTTCCCTGTTTTTGGAGAGCCTTATATGACTCAACGGGCCGGATCACCCGGTCTCATGACATAGTCAGTTGACTGAAGCCTGAGAATCTTCTTCTCGATCCTCACTAAGAGGTATTTGTCAATTATGGACAGAGTTCATGTCTCTGAAGCGTCTGCCATTACTAAACTCGAATTCGAGGACGTAAGAGGGCCGTTATCCAGTGATGTCTACGACTTCAGTGTATGCTAAGATTGAGATCTTGTTATACAAAACTATTCCGGAGACTAATCTCCGAAGATCCTCACGAGGACTAAATTGGTGAATGAACAGGTAAACAGCACAATTCCTTGGAGAACACAAAAATATTCCCGAGACTTCAATAACGAGTTCGCGAAGGTCCTTGGTCCAACTCCTTGGAGAACACAAATATATTCCAAAGACTCCATTAATGAGTTCCCGAAGATCCTCTAGGCACTAGATTGATGAGGGAACTGGTAAATATCGCGACTCCTTTTAGAAGACAACATTATTCCCGAGACTTCACTACTGAGTTCCCGAAGAGCCTCTCGAGAGTTCCAAGTTTTGGAGTACACAGGAAAAACAGGTCCAACTTCTTGAAGAAGAATCTTGTAGCAAAGGGCCCTGAAGGTTTTCCATCCACCATCAACTGGAATGTGATGTTTCTCAATGCCATTCTTACGAGACTCCCAAAAATGTGTCATTAAGTTGTAGACCTTTGCTAATAAGGTCTTGGAAAGCGATAAAAACGTGAGGGTTGCAATGGAGTTGCTATTCCGCCATCTTCCTCACCGTCTTCCGCATGGTGAAGATCCGATCAGTGGATATTAAAG
Source organism: Anopheles funestus (assembly GCF_943734845.2). NCBI lineage: Eukaryota > Metazoa > Arthropoda > Insecta > Diptera > Culicidae > Anopheles > Anopheles funestus. The sequence continues at coordinate 12,857,644 of NC_064599.1, read as the reverse complement.
CGATCAAAACAATTTACAGCAAAGGTGTTCTTAACCTATGGTTTAAAAACGAAAACATCCTGAACATACGAAACGTGCGTGCCCATTAGTGACTTCATATTGTCCCATCGGTAAACGTATTTTAGAAGCCATTTTTCCGACCCTTTTTCCGACGTACGTTCCACGTTTTCTCTTTTTTTTTCGGGGCAGAATAAGACCGTAATAGTATGATAAAGGGTAAACGTATGTTTAGAAACTGTCAACAAATACCGCTACGTTTGCCCTGCGTTGTCACTTAGCCTTAATTAAGTTTAGTTTAGTGGTAGTAAAACCCAATGCGTAATCAAAAGGGCGAATATATTTTACAGTCTCCTATAGCAAGTGCTTAATGTCTTCTTCCTCGTTTTTTTTCCCCCAATCTAACCGCTTACCGTAAATCGTAATTTTTCGCTCATAGTGAAAATGTTCCGTTTTGTGAGTTTAGTGTTATTAAACGTTTGAATCGAATCATTGTGCATTTGCTATAAATTTTACCGAACGCTTGAGGGTGTATGTATGTGGTGGCAAAAATGGGATTTTTGTTTTGCTTTTTTTTCTTTCTTTGTTTTGAAAAGTAAATAATTCTCATTGTTTCTCGTGCCGGGGGTTAGAGGGTTACGGATTCGGTATAAAAATTGATTCGCCTTGAATCGTTTTCGTTTACCGAATAAATTCCTTCAGGTGGAAATAATTTACGTCCGGTGTACGTTTAGCCTTTTCCGGGCACGATTCTCGCATTTCCTTAAACCCTTTCTACCCGTTTTCACCTCCTTTTTGTTTGGCTCCAGCAACATATCACTACAGCTGTCCCTTCTGCAAACCTAATTCATCATCCTAATCGATTCACCTTCTAGGAATGTGTTCCTGTACAGTGTGAAATATTCACAAATGTATTTGCCCTTTCGTTTTTTGGGGGAAGGGGGGACAAACGTGCCCCAATCCTCCTTTATTTTGTGACAGTTTTTCCACCACTTCCTTGTACGCATATTGTCCCCGTCATACGATGATGGTGCGATAAATTTTTGTTCGAAACCTTTACCCAACCAAACCGACGGGAAGGGATATAGTCCACACTTCTACGAAGTACCATTTATGTATCACTTGGGCAGATGAACTATGTGAATGTTTTGTTTTCTTTTTTTTGTAACGAATTTTTGGCAAATTTTACGCTTCTTTCCTAGCGATGTGTTTTTTTGCACATTTGTTGCTCCCGAAATTCCGGGTTTCATCATCCTTTTTTTTTCTTCACCATCTCGCAACAATGCCAACGTAAAGCAACATGGTGGTAGAGCGTGTGCCACCTTTCTGTCTTCGATATCACACCTCGTACCGCCGTAACCCGGATCCGGGATGAAGGTCCGGAATTAGGTCGTTTTCTCTACTACCGCTACCGCTAAGGTTAATTGATCCGATCCTGCCCTCCTTTTTTTGTAACCCTAATAATACAAACTTTCATTGGTTTAAGATTTTCTCTCTTTTAAAAGATTAACACTTTTCCTACCGTGCCGGAGGGGGGGACTTGTTACCGCATTTTCCGAATGTTTTCCTATCCCACCCGCCATAGGAAGGTTAGCTTATGTTACAGTTATATGTAGTTCTGCTTCGTAGAAATAGCTTTCACCTATCTCTTTCTCTTTTTCCCTTTTTTCACATGCCAATTCTTCAGCTAATCAACGATATTCAACGTAGACGCAGAATTCTGGGCCATTCCCCAGCACAAGGGAAGGAAGCGATGGTACAGCGCAAAAATATACATTGTACAAACTGGTCACAATTATTTCCACTTCTGTACACAGCACGAGCGCGTTCCGAACGCTCGACGACATCCACGACCTGCTATTGTGCTCGATCGTTGCTCGATCAATATTCCAGCCGTGATTCGATAGTTTTTCCTTTGCGTTATAGTATGTACGTGTGTGCATATCTAGACATGTGTGTGTTTGTGTGCATATGTATTTTTGGGGTGCGTGTGAATGGTGTGTAGTCGTCGTTTTTTTCCAAGTTTCCAACTAAGCTGCCTTTGCCAAAGATAACCCGTCGTCGTGCTGTCTTTGGGTAGAGATCTCTGAGATTCGTTCGTGTAGTTGTTTTTGCTTCGTCGTAGGTTGTTTTTTTGTTGTAGATGGATTGGTTGGTAAGTTCTGTTTCCGCTTTTTTCCCCCGCCTTTTGGCCCACTTCTCCGCCAGCTTTCCGTTGCCGGGTGGCGTGATACAAGCCAACAAGAACAATAAAAAAGGATACTTTTTCGAGGATACTCCATTCTCGCTGGTGCGTTCAAATCGATGATGTTATTAAACGAAAGTGACCACTACGAGCAGATCGGTTAATCAGATAATCCTAGCTCATGCATATATTCGATGCACGTGTTTGGGTTTTCCATTTCCGATTACGCTTATGTTGGAAGGTTTGTACCTGCGGGAGTCGTTTTCACTGACATCCGTTTTGGAAATGAAAGATTCACTTCAAGTTACGATGACAAACACAAGATCTTGCAGACAGCAATATTCGGAGATTGTGTCTTCAAACGAAACAAACGAATAATTTTGTAGACGTGGCAAGGTGTAGACATCAATGAGAGAGGCGTCAAAATCGCGGAAAAAACAGGGTACCGTGTGTCGCGGTTCTCGTCTCGGGCCAGTTCCAGTTCAAGTCATGCAGCGCACATACACCAGGGCAACTTTTTGAGGCAGCTCGCTTCCGTGTTATATGATGCTTTCGCGGTTCCGCTCCAGGTCTTCGGTTTCGTTCTCCTGGCTGACGCTCGATGCGGACGATGCACCGCAGATCTGCATCTCGATCTCGGCCAACCGATGCTCGACCTCCCACTGCTGCTGGGCGAGCTTCGCATTCAGCGTGAAGTTTTCCGACTCGACCGTATGGAGCCGTTCCCGCAGACGCTTGATCTCACCCTCGAGTGCCTCGTGTGAACCTAGCAGGGGCGTCGCACCGGAAGATTCGATGTGCGTCAGAGAGCCACAGGGTGGTCCTGTGATGGGAGAAGAATGAGAACTGGCTGCATTTTAGGTTGCATTTGCAGAAAGACCAAACAATCCTTACATGGGTGTTCGAGTTCTAATGGCTATTTGGTGAATTTGTTCAAGTTTAACTACAAAGTGTCTAGGTAGATTTGGAATGTTTCGCATATTTCTGCATCTTTGGAACTGACACTTTAAACGTAGTCAATTTCGGCTTACAAAAGCTGCAGAAAGTAGGCAACGGTTCTAGTTCTACCTAGACACATTCTACTTCAACTTGAACATTATCCAGAAATAGTCTCTTCTTAACCTTCTTCTTAATTGAACCTACAGTTCAATTCAAACACATAAAACATACATTAAAAAAATATAAAACATACAATTTGGTATTTTTCTAGGGAGGAAAACTATTAAGTAATGTTTAGTTTATTTAAATCTATCTTGTCTTTACTTTAGAAAAATAAAATAAGATAAATATTACATAAATATTTAAAATTATCGTTTCTGTTAAGGGTAATGAGTGTGGTAAAACTATGTAAAAATGACAATAGAATATGTTAATTTATTTGTAAAAAATGGAAAACTATACTACCGTGCTAAAACAATGTAATTGTGTGAAATAATTTAACAAATGGTGCACTAAATGTAAAGTAAATGGATCTAAATGTGGTGGATTCATATGAGAAAAAGAAGTGAAACGGGTGCAATCAAAGTTTGATTCAGTAAATAATTCTACGAAATGTTCAAATCACACTGTGTTAACTGTTTAGTATTTGCCTTTTTAAATTGCTTAGCATACAACTAAGTATTGATAAGTATAGTTCTATCCATTCTAATTATGCTTAATTAGATGTGGCTTCATCATTCGAACGTGTCAGCCTGTCAGGAGCAAACTTACCTGTTCGACACGGTTGCGATTGCGGCCGGGCCAAATGGGACGCCGTCCGGCTTCGGGGCCGTTCCTCGGAGCTGTGCACGCTGGGACTGATCGAGCCCGGTGACTGTGGCTGTCGGCTGCTGCAGACATCTCCCCGGTGCGATCGTGGACTCGTGATGCGACTGTGGCGCATGGCGATAAAGAAGGTATCAGACGTCAGGAGCGCGTCAACAAGCGTCGCGTGCCGTCGTGTGACCCCTTTCAAATGGGTTGTGTACGCGCGCGCGTAAGCTTGCGCAACTTACCTGCCCGCTGGCGGTGGATACGAGGGCGCCATCATCGAGCCCGCCGACGTGATGGCCGTCGTGGGCGATATCCACATGTCCTCGATCGTGGTGCGGCCCTTCGTCTCCACTAGACCTGGTGTCGATTGGCAGCGTCCCATAGCAACTTTAGTAAATTAATCACAAAAATAGGCACACAGTTAACACAGTAACACTCTAAGGAAACAACCGAAAAAACGTATAAAACATAAACACACACACACGCACACAAAGATAGGCAGGCGCGTAAAGGTTGAACCCGTTCCCTGTTTAATTTCTCGTTCGAAAGAATCCTAATCCGAAATCGGCTTCAGATATACCATAGTTCCTTTTTGGTACTAAAGGCTGCCTTCATTAAAGTGAATTTTATTGCCAAAAATATTCCTCAATTTTGAAGTACTTCTTTGTAACGCAAAGCATTCATTGTATATGCAATTGACGCTATTACTCTCCAAGGCAGTATTGTATTTGGTGATGTTTGATAATAGTTAAATTCTCACTACGAGATTTGCTAAGGGGGATTCTGAGTATATAGAAGCTCTTAGAAAAGGACAACTTCAAAGGGAAATTATCTCAAATATTAGACTGGAGATGTGAAGAACTATACTAGTCATGGGTATATCCCCAAATTTCCCGGAGTCGGAGTAATCGGAAAACTCCAGCATTATTAATATGGAGTTAACTCTGGATGCAGTACCGCGGTTTGCTCCGGAGTAAACCAGTATCAACTCCGGAGTAATTCCGAGTCAACTCCGGAGTTATCTACGGTGCAAACTCCGGAATTACTCCAGAGTAATTGCTTCGGAGTATGCTCCAGTTTATATACGTTGGTTACTAAGTTACACTAAACCTCACAACCTCACAGGGAATGCAAGAAAAAAGTGACGCCTTCAAGTACTAAGAAATATTGTAAAAAAAATTAAGCAATAAGATCACAGGAGTTTGAAAAATTCAATAAATACTATTTGAGAAATTATTATGACTTGCTTATCGTCGTTGCGAATTGCTTCAACTTCCGAAAGGCGTGAGTTGACTCTTTTGACAATAACTTTGAATTGATTCTTTTCGAAGATATTTTTTGGACTTTGAGATGTTGCATAAAATTGATTTCTTCGATTATACTGAGTGTATTTCTCTTCTTCAATAACTAAACTAATCAAAAACATGATGCACATATCAGCATTCACTAATAATACATAATATGGATCTTGTGTATACTCAAGAGTACTGTGCTTCATCTCCTCAACGAGATAACCCTTCAAAATACCTCTCACACAAACATTTGTACAACTGAAAGTTGCAAATTTAATATTTTCAATTCAAGCAACGTTCTACTGATGGGTTGCGACTAGCAACCGGTGACACTTTCTTTGTTGACCTATTTGTGACCAAAAACCGGCGGGGTACGATGGTAAGGACGAAAACTAGAGCGCACCATGTTCGTCTCGGCGATGGCTAATGCGTTCAGACACTACCAGACAGCCGCCATTCCCAAAAACACAATCAAACGACCAGCCGGGAGCAGCAGCAGCAGCAACAGCATCAACCATAAAGAAACATGCAAAGCGCTGCTCGTGGAAAGGCAAGAACCACACACAAAAAGCGACAAACGTGCGACTAGCGAATGTACATCAAACGAGTTCCGAGAGCGGGGAAAGCAGATGAAACAGAAAACCGAACGCAACTCACAATGTCATGTCATGTGCACGTCCCACCATTCGTTGGCGTTGGAAAAAGCGGCCACAAAACCGTGCACAGAACTGAAACAATCTAAAGTTTTCCGGTTCCTTCGGCATGCACATCGGGGAAGTGCTGTGATCGATGCATTTCTCGGATCGTTTGTGATGATTGTTTGCAAAATTTCGTGATGAGCATTCGGCCCAAGGCGCACGTAATTCTATTAGACGCAATACGTGTTGCCGGATGGAATGAAACGTTCTCTTTGTGTGGGAAGTTATGTTTCTTTGCTGATGAATGAGGCATTTAAATGTTGTCTAATATTTGAAGTATTCTAATGTGACTCTAAGAAGACACTAGTGGCAAAATGTACAAGCAAGTACTATAGAAATAATAAAGAAAAATTCTACACACATACTTAGAAAGAAAGAAATAGTAGAAGCTTTGATTCATTAAGCAGCTAGAATAATGTCCTGTAATTTGATGAATATATTCGATTAGATGCCCACGCCCCGGATATTGCATTATAACTAATCATTGAAGTTCGGCAACTCGGTAGCTAGACAATATCTAGACAATCTAATTGAGGCTAATGCCATCACTGGCACTGGCTAAATGGCCCAGTGTTTTGCAAATACCATCATCTCTAGCAGAGAGCAAAGTTCACGAGCAGCAGTGATAAAGCACAAAAATAAGCACGCATCAGCACAAGCAAAGAATGAAGCAAAAGAAAAGCACAACATCATCAACAGAGAAAATCAGCGCAGCTGCAACAAATGTGCCCGAAGCCAAACGCCAACACACAACAAAAAAGCTAAATGCTTGCCAAAAGCTTACTAAATCAGGAGCTAAAAAAGCAACATTGCCCGTTGTGGTACCCCCGGCGTATGCATGCATGTTGCGTCGCTGCCCATCGAGACCCGTTTTCGCAAAAGGATAACGAGCCAAAGTACACCACGCACACAAACGGCAACATGCGCACATACAAACATATATACAAACACGGTACGGGGTTCTAATGGAGCATCAGTGAAATGTCCTCCAGATATTGACATTCTTCGCCTTTGCTTTGGCCAAATGTGTGTAACCGAAACTCCCGTACTCCACTGCTTATTACTCCCTCCCCTCCCCTTCTTCCCCCTCGTCCTCCCCCCCATCACCAGGGCATGCATTTCCACGTTACCTTTTTCTAGCGGTGCCTTCTTGTACTTCTCGAGCCGCTTTACTGCGATCGCTTCTAGTCGCACACGGGCCGCCGGATACTCCTTCAGCACGTCCCACATGTCCTTTTTACTTAGCACGAACAGATCACTGTAGCCGACGGAACGGACGCTGGCCGTACGCCGATTTCCTGCACTCGTCGAAGGAAGGAAAAACGTTCCACATTTGTGTGTGTGTGTGTGTGTGCGTGTTTGTGTGTATTGAGTGTGTGTGTGTGTTTTTTTTTATTCGTAAACCACCCCATGCGAAGGATTTGGAATTTCGTTGGTCATTTTATTGCCCGAACGGACACAGTTCGGTGGAACGGAAGCAGAAGGAATGGAAAGAGCAGGGAGAAGAGGATGGGAGGTTGGGGTGGACGGATGTGGAAAGATTTTCGGTTGCGCCATTGGGATAAGATTGTTGCCCGTCGCGAAGAAAATCGAAGATTGTGCACCGTTCCGGTACCGGATTTCGATCAAAAAAGCGGAGATTGGTGTTAATTCCATAACGGTTTTCGTGTTTCGAGTGTGTTTCGATCGCCATTTGAGAAGATTAAATATTGTTGTTATTATTGACGTGTTCCGTGTGCGTGTGTATGTGTTCGTTTGTTTGTGTGTGTGTTTGTGTGTGTATGTATCGCCGTATGTGGGGTGAAGTGATGCGTGCGTTGCGTTTTTTTTTTCGATTTGTGAGTCAGTGAGTGTGTGTGTTGGGTTTGTTACCATTTTCAGCAGCGTCACGGTACCGGGATGGGGGTACAGAGAACCAGGGTGGGCAAAAGAAGAGAAACAGAATAATCCGATTAGTTGACGGACGACACGTACCGTATCGGCGGGGGGCTGTGATGGAAAATGGGGCTGGGGAAAGGTTTTTCTTACATTATATGGTATGAATGTTGGGGTTTTTGAAATGTGGGAAAATAGAGAGACAGATTTTAATTGGCATACAACAGAAGGCAAAAAAAACTCCGTGAACAGGACAAACATATAAAGAAAACCGAAACGAAAACCTCAAAAATAGAGCAAAAGAACGAGTATGAGAGAGAGAGCGAGAGACATTTTGATTTATTTTTGTATTACAAAAAAACAGACAAATCTTGGATGCGACACATACAGAAGAAATTGTGTTTTTTTAATTTCACCACCAATAGCAAAAAGTAGGGAAAAAAGGAGGAACAAACCACAGCATTCAAAAGAAAGAAGAGGAAAAGTGAATGAGTGGGAAAAACTTTCACTCAAAGCAATTGGTTTGAAGCAGTAAAAAAAAATAGAAACAAATTTAAAAAAATATATATTTCAATACAACTTAAGGAAAATAATATACTTTTAAACAAAGAATAATAATTTTATTTTAAATTAAAATTAATTAAATGCATTCAAAATATGAATTTAACTATATATTAGATAATTCACATTTTAATTAATAGTTTAGTTAGACAAAAATATCTTGCCTTTGCGGTACATGATATGAATGTAATTACGATATTTAAAGTAGCAAAATGAATAATCTCATATCGTTCTGTTATTTCTAATTTATTGAACCGGAACATTCGTTTCTTCTCGCGAAGAAACGTAAGGTAAGAAGCGAAGAACAACGAGTGCACCACCAGCTTTGATGCAATTATGCTCACATTAGCAAACTACACCCTTCGGAAAGAAGGCACACAAAACCACGTAATTAGTAGCAGGTGGATTACCATCGATTGATTAAAAATATGCAAATTTCCACGGTGGTACGTAAGAAAAATTGGATTACGTTTATCAAAGAAAAAAGCCCTAGGAGAATCACACTTTCATTTAGAAAACGGAAGCATAAGGAAAACTCTTTCATATCCTAAACGTTATTCAATATTTAGCAGACTTTTCTTTTAATTAAACGATAATATTTTGCATCCATTTCTTGCTTGGAAGGATTATAACGAGCTGCATCAAATGGTACAGGAGTTTCTCTCAATTAAGAAACTTTTAACTACAAACCCAACCCAAAAGATATATATATATAATCAAGAATTCCAATAGATTGTGGTGTGGAATGAAATCCACTATTCGAAGCACATCAAAAGACTCATTTTTCACACCCAACAAAAGCCTGCCGAGGTTGGTCGAGAGTTAAATTTTTAATAATTTATAATTCCCAAAATCCGAACCAGATATCAATTACGAGCGAAACACTTAAAGGACCATTAGGGAAAAAAGGGGTTTTTCCACTTTCTTGCCCGTCCTGTGGCAGGAAAATCTAATAACGAATACTTTAAAAGTTATGCCAACGTTATGCCGGGTTTTTTTTTTGTGTGTGACATTATCTATTCGCGGAAAAGTGTAATAAATACGTTTCGAAGAGAGAACGCGTTGTGCAAGAACGGGCGCAAAATATCCGTTTTCCCCTTTTTGGCAGGAAGACAGACAGACAGACATTTACAAACCCGCACCTTTTACAGGAACCACCCCTCCCAAAGATGTCTTTTTGCGGCGTGCGAGCGAGCTTGAATGGTGGTTTAATTTTAAATGATTACGTTTTCATTCGGGCAAAAGCCCCGTCGCAAACGCTTGCGGCAGTTCAATCAACGAGCGCCCGAAAGGCACGCGCGCACACGCGGAGAGAAAACCGCCAACGGTTTAATTAAATTCATCTCATTCGCCGTGGATTGGTTGAGCGAATTGAATTGTTCAATTATGTGAACCCCGTCACCGTCGCCGGCGTCGTCATCGTTTGGGCGGGTCGTCATTGCGAAGTGACACAGCTCTCTACCAACAAAACCCCCGGGAAACTACATGTTGATGTGGCCGATATTGTGAACAAGTGACATAATTGGGTGCAAAGCTCCCTTACTCTCCCCACCACGAAGCCACATGTGACACAAGCATATGTGGGGCAAATGGGAGAAAATATGCTGAGGCGCTACAAATTCGATGAAGATAAAACCAATGGTAATGGAGCACTAACACGGAATGTGTTGTACACTGCTAACAAAACAAAACAGACACAAAAAAAAAATTAAATTGTCCACTGTTTGCCTTTCGGGGAAAACTGGGGACAGTTCATGATGTGGGATATAAAGCCACTTAAAATATGTTATTATTGTCGAGGGTTTGTTTTTTATTGGAGTTTGAAGATCAGATACTGAAGAGATACTTATAGAATACAATATTCTAAGTAAAATAGTTCAAAGATGCAACAATAAGACAAAACTTCATGAAAACTCCACATCCCAATTTCCGAAAGGATGCATGTAATCAGCAAACAATCGTGATGGAGTAAAGTTCCGAAGTACCATCGAATTTTTGGGGGCGAAAACAAAACTCGACAGCTGCCTGAAGGACATCTGACCTGATTGTAGGAAATTACTTAACGTTACCATAATACCCGCCTATGGCACCTGCCGAGAACCGGAAGCTCCTGCTGGGAGGGTGGAAAAAATAGAAGCTTTTCCACTACCAAGTGTACCAAGTGTATGGTAAGCTGCTTTCTTGTGGATCAAAAGAGGATTTGAGCATTAGGGCTTCCGGAGGAATCTCTCGTTTCGTTTGTGAAGGGAAAAGAGAAGTTGCATGAAATGGCTTTTTGCCTGACCACCGTCAGACATCGGGGGCCAGGGAATGGACACTCGGGCATGCACTCTGTGAGATATGCAATTTTCTTTTGAGCTCCGACCAAAAAACCCATTCAAGCGTGCCTTTATGTAACAAGATTGGGAACCGCAAAAAAGGAGCAGCTTAAAGGCAAGTTAGTTTTCTTTTTTTCTTTCAAGAGATAAAGATAACATTTCACTTTTATGACTTCGACACTGACACAAGAAGCCCACGCACACACGGTAAATATTTCCACTCCGAATGTCGTCTCCAAAACCGCAAAACGTTAAGTTTTGTTTGGAAAGCAGTACAAAATGCCTTTGGATTACAAGTGGGAGCTTCCATTAGATTATAGTTGATTAATGTTGCTGATTTGGGAATTAAAATGCTAATGCCGCTTCCTTTCCCGGGGCACGGGTGCGTACTTTTCGTGCAACAAGTACCGAGCAATGATTAGCAAATCGGATTTAATTGTGATTTAAATTGCTCTCCGGTCCAATAATCCTTGGCAAGTAGATGTGGGTGCGTTTCGAAACCAAAGCCAACCCCACAGGCACAAGATGTTCTGTTTGTTGTTTCCGAAACTGAATTGTCTAGGAATATTGTGAGAGGATAATTAAACGGCACGTTTCTTTTGCGTATCGTACAAGGTGGAATTATGCCATAAAATGGGGCTTAATGGAAGCACACACGGCACTTTAAGTCTTTTTTATGTGCTTTTGATTTAGTCCACTTCTTCAAAAGATACATTTTGAATGCATTTTCCAATGAAATCCAAATAAAATCCAACTGAAAACAAATCAACCAAACTAAAGAATTATTTTTGCTAATTGATTATTTGTGAAGTAAATTTTAAATAAAAAAGAGTAATAACAACTTTCATTATCTAGATAGATAGTTAAATTAAATGGCTCTAGCTTCAAACTACGCATCCAATTCGAATTAAATCGCAATCCACAGAAATGCAGCAAGACTCTTAACATGTAGCTTCAAAATAATTAATTTTAAATGTTTATTCATAGTTTTGTTGAAGATGCTCACTAAAAGAATATGGGAGTGGTGAGAAAATAAACCAAAAAAATGAAAGCACACAAGCAATTCATCCACATTATCATAGGAATCACATCGAGCTTGATCAAACAAAGAGTGGCAGAGAGTTTACAAGAAGAACAAACAAACCAAAACAAAAAACAAAAACAAACAAAAGCGATATGGTAAAAAATAATCATTCAACTGAAACGGTGCGGTATGAGAATATAATTAGCAAAAAGGAACAATGAGATATGTTGAAAAGTACGTGTAGTATATATAGCACGATTATTTAAGATATATAAATACTGATATGATATTTTTTTGTTTTGGTAAGTTATTATAGCCAAGCAAAGCTTCAACTGAACGATAGTTATTGATTGATATTTTCGGTTTACTTTCGTTTTGTTGATACGGTATGCTCTATAATGAATGTTCATGTACGTTTATGCACTACGGTTACGAACTTCTTCGGGCTATGGGCAAACATTGAGGTTTACGGTTCGATTCTAGTAGTTACAGTTACTGTTTAATGCTATGCAACGCTAGGCTTCAGACTAACTCTGCGATTAAGGGTTGCAAATTTCGCACTAACGGCCATCGATCGTAATACGATCAGGGGTACAGTTTCTACGTGTCTAGACATCCGATCTGGACGGACGGAAATTGGGGATAAGAGAAGCACAATAGATATATAGGGGGAAATTGACCATTTTCGGGGACTTCCTAACTACACAGCAAGAAGTATAAGGAAAGATAGAGCAATAGATAGAGAGAGAGAGATAGAGAGACGGATAGAGGGAGAGAGAGAAAGAGTGAGCGAAGAGTATTGATAGATAGATAGAGAGCAACATGTATGCATACATGAATGAAAGAGTCTCCACACAGGAGCTAATCAGGAATGGAGCGCTTTGGACCAATTTTGTAGTAATTCAAGTTACAGTAGAAGAAGAAAGTACATTCTATCTCAAAGTTGATCACGGTGACACATTGTGAAAAATCCATGTTTCGATACTTTCTTTTTCCTTCCATTTCGATCAATGGAATGGTAATAATAAGCGCAATTGTTTGGAGTTTAAAGTTGTGGAAATCTGTGGTGTTTAGTAAGTCGTTCGCGACAAGTACAAAGGTTGACGGAGGAGTTGGAATCAAGTTGACGGAGGAAGTTGGGAACACAATTACGTTTAAACTATAGAGAAGGCATTACAGGGTTTTAGGGGAGCGTGTGGTATATTCGATTTGATTCGATTTTGGATTCTAAGCTACTTTGAATATTAGCAAAAATTGGTACGATTAAGTAAAAGTAAAGTGTGGCTCCTAGCTTTGAAACTCGCCGTTGCGCCGTTCCGATGGGGGGGTTATCGCTTTCGCTTCTGTTACGGTAAGTAGTGTCCGCCCATTGCGTTCGCTTTTGCACGCAATTTCTCACATTGGTTTCGTACAACTTTGCTATTCGCGTGTGTGTATAATTTGGGTCAAACTGAGTGACGACTTTTTTTTTTGGTTTCTAAGCCTGCATATGCTTCATCATCGTCGACGTCGGTGGTCGAGTTGGTCTGAGCAGAATTTCGATTGATTTTGAGCAGTTATAAATACTAGTAGAATAATTGCAAAATTTTCCATTTTTCGGTAACTTTTGGTTTGAACTTTTGCATTTTTTTGCTTTTTTTCGATTTCGTTTTTTCGTTTTGTTTTTTTTTTTTTTTTTTGAAACGATGAATGAGAAAAAGATACAACGTCAATAACAACAGTATTTTGCTTGGCTATCATATTTACCGAGCGCTTTACCTGCCGTACCCATGTTGAGGATACTGATTTCGCCGAAGTACGAGCCCGCCTTCAGGGACGCCATCACCGTCTTTCCGTTGTCCGCCACCACCTGCAACCGGCCCCGATTCACTATGTACATCTCCTTGCCGACCTCGCCTGCAAAAAAAGGGGAATTAGCGTTAGCGAAATATTATGAGCTATAATGCTGCCCGCATTGAGATTCCCATCCCCGTACACGCACACGCAACATGAGTTGCGCCGAAAACAATTAATAGCTTGCTGCTTTACCAGCTTCAAGCGTGTTTCAAGGTAGAACTTCCAACGTTCACTTCACGGACGATAAACATTCATCTTGACAGCGGAGCAGAAACGCAAAAGAACCAATTTTCGGAGGGCATTATTAGTATGTTAGCCGGATAAAATGAAGGAACGTGCTGAAACCCGCACTAAATTCCGGGGGGCCCGTGCATCTTAAGCGAAAACAAAAAAAAAACCCCGAACACACATTATAGCTGCTTCAAAACGTCATCTTAAACTCCTTACCCCTAAGGATGAGGGAAGGTACGATGTTTACCCACATGTGTTTGGCTGGCAGATAACAGTAGCAACCCCACTACGTCCCATTGAAGCTTGGAGCGAAAAATCTAATTGTTCTAACCATCGAAACCGCACATAATTTCTACCGGCATTTTGTACCGCCATCTTACAAAAGGGCCGCGAGACATGCGAGATACTGTGGTAGAAATATTTTCCACTAGGAAAAGTATGCACGGATCTTCCATCACACACAAAGACAATTTGCTACGGCAATGGATTATGGTGCAATCGGTAAGGTTCGAGTGTGGCGTTCGGCGTGACGACAAAGCGCAGGTAGGATAGTTTGGTTGGTAAGTTTTGTTCCAGCAAAGCTGGGCGAGAATGCAAGTCACGTTCGTGTTGCGGGGTTGGGGGTTTTGCGAACACACCGATGGAGCGTATCCTTGCCAGCAGGTCAGAGACCCGGGGGTTCGCGTATCCGGCCATAACTTACCTTTGCGACAGATGAAGTCACCGGGAGAGAACAGGACCGGTCGAAGTTTTAGCACCAGCTCGCACAGGAATCCCGCCTCGGTATTTTGAAATATTTCTACTCGCTTAAGTGTATCTAAATGAACATTTATAGCTATCTCAGCCTGTAAAAACGGGGAAGATACAAATGCATAATGTTAGTATGTATTAGGTAAAACAGCACACTGCAGAAAGATTCGCATCTTATCGCACAAATTGTTTCTTGCTTGTCCTTACGTTGAGGACTTTCTTCTATTCCACCACTTGCTGCTTACCTTTAATTTATCAGGAAGACATGATACAGCTCTCTCCTCGTCCGAGCACTTTTGCGTCAGCCAGAGGTAATCAAACCATTTTATGACTTTCACCTGTAGATGATTGGGCACTCTTCGCATCCGCATGTAGGTTTTGACACCGTCCAGCTTGGCTGTGAAAGACAGACAGGTGGGAAAATGTTTGAGTTGGGGTTCGTTCGTTTTTTTTCTCTCTTCACCTTCTCCACACACAGAGAACGGGGATAAGTCGAGCGATCCAATGGGTTGATATAAATAGAGCAAACAACAACAGCAGCAGCAGAACCGAGACCATGTGGGTCCTGGCCTGGAATGTCTGGCAACGTCCCATCGGACGACGGTGCAAGGACCAAGTTAATCAAACGCATTAAGCTTTTGACTCTCCCCCGGGAGGTCAGAGATGAGACCGGACACTATAGTGTGCTTCGTGCTTCGATGACGCCATCACCCCGCGTTCGAAGAGTAAAACTACCGAAGCGCTTTGATTAAAAACGATTACCCGTGGGACACACATTTCTCCCCAGATGCTAACGCCGGGTAACGCTGTGTCGCATGCTGCGTTACGTCACCATCCGTCCGATCGTATCTTTGACAGCACGGTGGTTGAGCTTCCGTAGCATCTTTGTTGCACTTTTAATGCATCACACTTACACGGTTGATAATACCGTGCAATTGTTTTCTCTCTCCCCGTTCTCGCTTTTTTTTTTCGTGGTCGAGTTGTGCAGCAGTGCACCAGAAGGGTTTTATGGCGTTGTATCTTGTATGCTACCACTACAATATTGCAAAAGATATCTGAACCTTGGTACAACATGGACACCGAGTGCAGACGGAAACAGTTCTTCTGGTTGGATCGTCTTCCGACAGAGGGCCGTGACGCGAGAGAGAGAGGGGTGGGGGGTTAAGTTGTCCGACATTAAGAAGACTTTATGACACTTATCTTTTATTATGCTTACCATCCCTGTGGAGTTACAACCACCGGGTACATCATCAATCGGAAGCTTTTCTTCGGGGTTGCATTATTGCCACCGCTCACATAAATGGTGCAATCATTCTTCAGCTCGCAGAGTAGAAACAGTTTTTCTTTGCCTTTTTAAACACTTCCTGCTCTTCCCACGCTGGAACGAGTGCATTCGAGAAACCATCGATTAGACGATTGTTGCACCGTTTTAGGTTTGGCGGTGCAACAATGTTCTCAGTACCGGCGGACATCCATCACCTCGCGAACAGATCTGGTGAGTGGAAGCGATTCTGCTATTCTGCGGATGTCGATAAAATTGTCTACAAATCGTTACCACGTACGGGTGGTGTGAGGTACGAACAATGTACCGGTAATGTCATAAGATTATCTACCAGATAGTGTGTGTATCCGTGTGGATTGATCGTACACACTACAGTGCTGCTACATAAATGCGATACTTTTGGTAAACAATCGCTTTTTTTATTGGATCTTTGCTTCGTGGAAGATTTGATGGGAAAGTGAATTATCTTTCACCAGCACTTGTGACATGTGAACGAGATGGGCAAAGAGAAAGCTTAATTCTTTCGTGTAGCTACATGTTGTCGGTACAGCGGTCGGTGTAACGTTTCACAATTCTTGCTATTCTTCCGCGTAATCGTTTCGAGATCAGTTCGTTTGTGTTTCGAAGAAGGAAAAACTTGTAATCCAAAGTGATTGATATTTTTCATTAGTGCTTTGTTCGATATATACGTTAACAAAAGCTCGCCCCTAGAAGCTATAAGAAACCACATCATGGGCTCAAAACAAAAGAAAATCGTTTTCTGAAGAAAAATTCTTCACTTCAACAAAAACTTCTGTTCACTTCATGGAAAAGCTTCTTTTTTCTATTGAGTAATTTCCAAGATAAAATTGCTTCAAATCTGTGAAAACCAAACTGCTACTATGTCACATTCAGCCTGATAAACTAAGTTTAAAAAAAGGAACAAAAAAACGCAAACGACGAAAAATGATCCCACACTGAGTGCGGTTAGTTGTCGGTTCTGTTGTCGGCGGTGTGAATTAATCGACTTTTTCTCTTTCGACCTCACACACGGGGCGGTTTCAGCAAGCTGAAAAATAATCCTCACCTTAGCCCGTGCGTGGTGTTCACATCACAGCTACCATGATCGCAGGTCGATCGCATTTCACCGCGTACGCCAATTAACGTCGCATTGATTCCCACCATTCCCATCCTTTCGCTGGCGATATGGATAAGTTGCGATAAATCAAAGCGGCCGTTTTTTTGTTTCTGTTTTGTTTTAGCAAATATACCACCACTGTGAGCATGCTGTCGCACTCTAATTATCTACCATTTGATCCCCGTCCGTGTGTGGGGCAACGAGATATGTGTGTGACCCGACTCAGGATAAAATCTGACGAAAAATCGTAAAAGGAGTGCGAAAAACCAACCTTTTGCGGCAGTTAAAAACACGTGCTGCTTTAGTCACTTTTTCATCGGTATGTGCCATAGTGACCTTTTTTTTAGTATGTGTGTGTGTTCCGTTCGTCCTACTCGCCCATCCGATTATGTTCATTTTGATGATTTATGAAACAAAATCGGTCTCCCATTGATAGGACGTGTCTGAGAGGCGAGAGAGGGAAATGGGAGAAAGGAGGCTGAAAAAAATTGGTACACAATGGCGAAAGGTGTGACAGTGACTGGGAAGGGAAGAGGGTTGTTTTTTTTTTTTTGGTTTTTGTTTTGCATTTCTCTGACGCTCATGCGGATGCAGCAGAAGGCTAAAACAACTCCAGGCCAAAGCAAACAATAATTCCTCATCTCTCGCTACTCGCAGTTTCCCAGTCCGCAGCCGCGTGCTCACGCATCCACGCGTAATTGCTGCTGACGGATAGGCGTGACAAATGTGTCAAACTTTGTTTTAACCCCCTTTACTCCCCTTCCAGCACCTACACCCCATCCTGTGTTCTGGCCCGGTGCGAATGGTTTTTATTCGTCCTTGTACGACGAATCGTTCCAACCGGTCGTATTGTTTGCTTTCGCTTATTTGACACGAGCCGATAATTCTCTCGGTATCGGTACGTTGCTGGTGACCAAGGCAACTGTGACCAGGGTCGAAACCATCGCGCGGACAAGCGGCACAACAGCAACCAATTGGTCACAGCCATCGCATCGGGAGCGTAACGCAAACTGACGTCAACAGGACGGGAGCATGAAGCATGAAGCAAATAGGAATTTACCAGCTTCGTAGTTTAACAAACTGATCACCGGTGGGACGAACACATCACTACAATTGATGAATGGAAATTGAAACAAAAGAAAAAAAGAAGGTAAGCTAACATTAACCCTTGACATCTGGGACTGGTTACGAACAATTACGAAAGGGAATGGCCTGAGGGAGAGAAGTTATCGGTTTTAAGGCAGAATATACTGTACAAAGTTTGTTTTCCGTTTACATTGTTTCCCCTACAGTACCATATACTGACGTCTTTAAATTTTTAAAAAAGAAAAAAAAAAGAATTTTCCATCGAAATATAGAAAAAAAACTAAATTATATTAATTCTTTTTTAATTGTATAATTCGCGTTAAAAAAATCATTATTTTCATGCATCGTTTCCTTTAATGTTTTCCTCTCCCCTCCCAATCCGGATAATAAACTTATATGATCTGATCAACGTTTAAAGGACCAGCACTGTCACAAATCCAGGTACCGCGAATGGCTTCCATAGTGAAAGGATAAAATTTAATCTATGCTGAAACTTTTCCCCGTCTAGTAGGGGGGTGTTGAGATCTCGCACCAATTCCTGTACGCTATGACGTCAGCAAACACCAAACACCGATAAAACAACAACATCGTGCATCGTGAACCGGGAAAACAACACTCGAGTATATGAGAAGCCAAAAAAACACACATATACACACACACACACACACACACACACATAGAGAGCTAGTGAAGCAGGATCGGGATTATCCTGGCAGCGTTCACACAGCGCTGGCAACATCCGTGCGTGTTTGTGCATCGCTTGAAAGGATGCTCAATGACGTGAGAACGGGCCCTCTTTTGTTTCCACCGTGCAGCCGTGTGCTATCCGCTGACTGGGCTGGCGGCACAAAAGGTATGACTCCGATTGGTGTGAGAGGGCACGCCATGCTCGAAAAGACAAGGATGGAACAACTGTGGGAGCTTTCGCATGACGTTTGATGACGTGGTTTCTTGATGTGATGGTAGGGGCAAGCGAAGCAGAGAAGCGGTTGGTGAAAATGCAACAGAGTGCTCATCAACAACAACATCAAACAAAACAAAAAAACTAACGTTTGTAGGACAAAGTGGTAACCCTGCAGTTAGAACTGAACAACGGGTAATAGTAGCACCTGAGCATGTTTTAATAGTAGTAGTAGTAGTAGTAGTACTACTACTACTACTAGCTAGATGAGAGAGTGATACTGTCGGTGGTTAAACATTCCACCTCGAGGCATCAAATTGCAAAACCAGCTGGCAAAGCATCCTTCTTGCGCTCCGATGTTTGCCGTATGGAGCGAACGGACAATGGGAAATCTACCACTTTCGGACTGTACCACTTCATCAGACGGTAAGCCTTGTCGCTTGCTGCATCTGCACGACCTTGTCCTGTTCTCTCTCTCTCTCGCTCTCTCTCTATTGTTTGCTTCCATTTTGCTCTCCTTCGCCTTGTATTTGTTGAGTAAAACGTTTGGCCCTACTCCAACAACAAGCCAATCCCCTTTTTTGTCATTGTTTGTGCTGCTGCTGCTGCTGCTGCTGCTGATCCTTCCATCCACAACGGTGTCTTCAGCCAAACCTTCCCCCTGCTTACGGTCGCTTTGTTTTCTGGGAATGTACGCAAGATTTCTGCTTCTTTCCACTACTGTGCGACGTGTACATAACCTACTTTCGGACGCTTTGGCTAGTACATATACAGCGCTTTTCGTACGTCACGCTCGTTCCCGTTTTTCCAGCACGGACGCATATAAACAAAGCCTTCGCTCGCTGCCACCGCTACCATTTCCGGGATCGGTGAATCTGGCGACCTCCTCGGCACAGGGAAGAAGGCACGTTTTTGCACATACCCACCGTACGTATGCACACACATACGTACGCACACGAGGCCTTTTGCGGTGGGCCGATGCTAAAAATAGACTCTCCCGATGGGTACCGTTTTACTTCCAGTGGCGCATCGAAACGGTCGATAAACCGTGCCTGCCAGCTGGATTGTGCTGTGATGGATTCGCATGGAAAGGAATAGGGCAGACGGACGGGAACGAACGGGTGACGTCCGGCTGGAGTTTCTCCCTGCGTGCAGTCAGTCTAAAAATAGCCGTACCACAAACGCCAAAGTCCCGCTTTTTTTCCCCACTGCTTTCCCGAAATTCCAGGGAATCCCGGGGAAAACGAGAACGAGTGCCGGAAAAGTTTCGGAGAAATGGAGGTTGTGTGTTTTTTTTCTGCCCTCTTCCTGCCTCCCGAACGCTGCGCACTGCTTTTATGTCGTATCCTTAAAAAAGAAGGAGATTTCGTTTGGTTGTCGCTTTTCTTGCTGATCTCTCTCTCTCTTTTTTCTTTTTCTCTCTCTCTCTCACACACACACCTTTCAAAATTCTTTTCGAAAAAAAGGACTTTTGATTATGCGAGATGAATGCGAAACGAAGCCGTTTCGATGGGCCCGACCGAGCAAAGGGAATCTGCCTACGAAGTGAAAAAGCTATCGGCCAGTGGAACGATCAAGGAGTGATTTTTTTTGTAGTTCTTATTGCTCTACATCTCGCTTGTTAGTTCTTGTCATGTCAAGTTTTATTTTCTCTTGCTCCCCGCCGTTGCAATATTTGGAGGAGGGGGCCTATGGCCAAAAATTTCTTCACTCTACGCTTTTGTTTATGTTTTCCAGTTATGCCACTTTCCGACCATATCCAACAAAACCCCAGTTCCAAGGTTCATCGTATTGATGGAAATGGAAATGTAGCACAGATTTTTTCGCTTCTTCCACAGCGGGATAGATAAACTCCAGGGCCAGAAACCTATTTTCGTCCGATGAAAGTCGGAATCATTCCGCTGGAAGAAAAACGAACCGTCAACTGGTGATGGTACAAGGCGGGCTCTTTGTTCTACGCCGCACAGCAAGAAGCCTGTCAAAGTTTGTTCCTTTTTTTTGGGGGGACAACAGCATTAAAATGGATCTTTTTTTCAAAGAAGTTGAAATGAACTCGTCACGATGATTGCGAAGCGGAACAAAATAAAAAATGTACAATGCAAAGCAAAGAAATATGGTTTTGATTTGTCTTTTTAGTAAAGCGGGATAGTCTTTTCATTTTCATAATTCTATTCATAAGCTTTCATGCGATATCAATAAATGGCCGGTTGTATGAAAGGTTGAAGAAGAATAAAATTTATGATTGATGCGTTGTGCATTATTGAACGTATTATTGCACAATTGATTTGTTTTCTTTTTTTAAATTTCATTTGAAGCTATTTCATTTAATTGATATTGAAATTAGAATTTCAACCTTTCTATGCAATATCCTTTACTACAACACTCAGTAGATTGTACTGCAAGCATAAAAAGGATTTTGAGGTATTTCAAAGTACAAACAAGGGGAAATAATTTTCATAAATTGAAATCAAACATGAAACAGCTTTGGCTGGCCTCGGTATCATCACCTTGCAGCATGTTGTGAAACAGAGAAAGAAAAATAAAATTGCTGGCCCAGTTTGCTTCACTTTTTCTTTCGCATCTCTTTTCCTTGGAACGCACCGACACTACGTGCTTGCCGGAGAAACTGTGAAGGTGTTAACATTTTAATAATAATTCAACATCTCGGGTGTTGAGTCGGTGTCATTGTGAAAGTTTACTTTTTAAACATAAACAAATGCCTTCATGGTTCATGCGCATGGTTTGGGCAAGTCGGGCCCGAACCATGCCCGGCCTAGTCACCGCTCTCGTCTAACGATCACCCGCGTTTACCATCATTCCAGCGTTCCAGGAACGCAGGCACAGAGCATACTTTCTTCGCTTGCTTTCTTTCTCATTCCCATTACCCCGTACCAAAAACCCTGCCAGTGGTTCTGCGGGTGGCTTTTCTTCTTCGGCCAAGGGCAAAACCATCATCGCATGAAAACAAGGCAAACTCAACGAGTGCGGGAAGCATTGGCGGATGTGTTTTTCGCACATCTTGCCTTGTCCCACCGTGATGCCCGGGTGGAGAAGGCAAAACGAACGGAAAAGCTTCACCGGCAGCGTTCCAAGGCTTGAGACACCAGGAATGGTACGCCGATCACCACATCCAGCAAACGCTCAACCCGTGCTGGGTCTGCTTAAATTTTTCCTTCAGGCTGGGTTTATTTATTTCTTTCGTTTCGTTGCTTCCTTGTGCAACACTTCCTTCTGTTTGTTACTTCACCACATCCGCTTCCGGTTCGAGTTTGTGCTTTCCCGCGTTACATTTGCTGGACGCCATCACAATGTTGCTGCTTCCACCTTCCAAATGCTAACGACCACACACACACACACACAAGTTACCTTCCCTTCCTGGTAGGGAATACCACCTTCCCTACCCATCCTTCCCGGAAAAACAAGGAAGAAAAGATGAAAAGTTGAAAGATTGTCAGAATCCACTTCTTGAGGCACTTTTCGTCACATCATCATCATCATCCGTCTAGGCATGTGGCAAAAGCGGGGGTGAGGGGATGTTCACAACATAACGCGCCCTTGCTTGCATCATTCGCGAACATTTTGCGACTCGATCTCGCTTATACATGCTTGAAGCGAAGGGCTTTGGCGCAGGGTAAACCTTCGGGAGCTACTAAATAGCTGCTTTGGCACACGGTTGCATGTGTAACCACTTGTAAATGAAGCGCACTTACACACATACACACACCCGCGATCCAATCAAACCGTGTGGAAGGAAGGACTGCATTGCACTGGGAATTGGTGCACAGTAACGGTAACGCCAGTCTACGTGAGTTGGCAGAGTGATTTGGAGTAGCCTTCTCACGTTCTGCCTTGTCACGTCGACGGTGCGGACGGAAACCAAACATCCGACCTCCATCTTGAAGGCAGCTGATGATGATGGAAGCAGAAAGGACGATCAGGAAGCGGAAGCTCGTTAGGTTGTTATTCTGTGTTCCGTTTTATGTACGACCAAAAATGAGCGGTAGCTTTAGGGGGAGGGAAGAAACAGGGGCATAGGGACACTATTGATGTTGGAATGCATTTGGGGTGCGATAAACGGTGATAAAAAAAATTCTCCGAAGAATAATGCTCAGCCATGCTAGAGAGTAGCATCAATATTGACAAGATTGATCAAGAAATAGTGTAGTTATAGTAAAGTTTAAAGAAAAAATAATTTTACAAAAATTTCAATTTCATGTTTCCATTCCCTCGAGTTTCATTACAAACAAAACACTGGGCGCCTCCATTAAAAAATACTAGGCGCTTCCATCGACAAAGAATTTAAAAAAGTTTGCTCTAGAGATGTGCAAAGTGAGTAAGAGTGATATAATGAGTTGAAACGTTGTATTGAACGAGTTTCATTCACTCACCACGAGGAAATTTAGCGACTATTTTTTCATTAACTCGCGCGAGTGAATTAAAAGTTTTATTTTTTTATTATTTTTTCTTCTTTTTTCTATTTAAAGCATTATTTTAATAAAAAAACCAATTGGCATGAAAAAAAAATCAATTTATAAAATTTTGCTAAATTACTCAAAAAAAATCTAAGGCTATAGCCTTAGGAAATTTTCATATTTTTAGAATTTTTCATTTTTTTATTTTTTTTTTCTTTATTATATTTAAAGATCTATTTGAGTGAAAAGAAACTTATTTGAACCATCTGGCATTAAAATAAATCAATTTAATTTTTTTTGCAAAATTTCCCAAAAAAATCGTAAGGGGTAAGCCTTATGAAATTTTCGAGTTGAAATTTTTTTAAATTTTTTTCTGATTTTTTATTCCTTTTTTAATTTAAAGCATTATTTGAGTGAAAAGAAACTTATTGCAACAAATTCGCATTCAAATATCTCACATTTATAAATTTTGCTACATTGCTCAAAAATGAGGAAAATTTTACATTTTCTCAAACAGGGTATGGAACTTGGTTCCTCGAATAACTTCTGGCACAGACATCTGAGGGCATGGCCGTCCAAGAAGAAAATGTAGCCATTGGTGCCATCTATCGACCACAGGTAAAAGATGGGCGATCCGTTGGATACCGACAGAGTTATAGGCAAAACTTGGTGCAAAAATGAGCCTAGGAGATAGGGAATTTTATAGATTTTTTTGTTATTTTATTACAATTTTTCAATCTTTTTCAATTTAAAGCATTATTTGAGTGAAAAGAAACTTATTTGAACCAATTGGCATTAAAAAAAATCAATTTAATTTTTTTTGCAAAATTTCTCAAAAAAATGGTAAGGGGTAAGCCTTATGAAATTTTCAAGTTGAAATTTTTTTCTGATTTTATATTCCTTTTTTAATTTAAAGCATTATTTGAGTGAAAAGAAACTCATTGCAACAAAGTCGCATTCAAATATCTCACATTTATAAATTTTGCTACATTGCTCAAAAATGAGGAAAATTTTACATTTTCTCAAACAGGGTATGGAACTTGGTTCCTCGAATAACTTCTGGCACAGACATCTGAGGGCATAGCCGTCTAAGAAGAAAATGTAGCCATTGTTGGCATCTATTGACCACAGGTTAAAGATTGGCGATCCGTTGGATACCGACAGAGTTATAGGCAAAACTTGGTGCAAAAATGAGCCTAGGAGATAGGGAATTTTATAGATTTTTTTGTTATTTTATTGTAATTTTTCAATCTTTTTCAATTTAAAGCATTATTAGAGTGAAAAGAAACTTATTTGTACCAATTGGCATTAAAATAAATCAATTTATTTTTTTTTGCAAAATTTCTCAAAAAATGGCAAGGGGTAAGCCTTATGAAATTTTCAAGTTGAAATTTGTTTTCAAATTTTTAGTTTTTTTCATTATTCTTCATTGATCCAAAATCTTAATTGTATGTCAATGTTGAGTGTCTCAACGTCTTTGGGTACCAAAACGTAATATGAATTTTTTTTTAATATAATTGTATTTGTTTAATAGCTGCCCCATTTTATGAATCGAAAAGATAGTGTTATGTTTTCTTTTCTTCGAGCACAACTACCTAAAACCAGGCGCCTCCATCAACAAAACTTTGGGCGCCTCCATTAACAAAATACTAGGCGCCTCCATCGAGAAAGAATTTTTAAAAAGTTTTACACAGTGGCAAGAAAAATAGTAAAACATTTCTTCCATACGAAACAAAAGTATCGATCTACTGTTTAAGTCCGGAATCATTACATGTATGTCAATTTTAAATGTTTGAATGCCTTTGGTTACCATAAACCATAAAAACCAGTAAACACGTCAGGAAAGGTTATATGCCTAATGGCATACGAGTATAAAAATGTTTTAACTTCCCCCAAGCGTAGCACAAGCATATAATAAATGCATGCAATGTCCAACTGAAAGCTACCATCACCTCGCACCATTCACGTTGTGCCCACTACTTGGTACAACTCCATACAACAGAAAACGCAACAGAGCGAAGGGTCACACAAGCCTTTCGCCTAGAGTTCAAGCTCGTTTCGGTCGGTCGGGATGTCACGATGCCTCAAAGTGACAGTTTTCGATGGCAGGGAAAACGTTTTCTTGTTTCTCATTTTTTTCTTTTATTTCTCTCTACGGACTATGATTCAGCAGTAACCGGCGTAAAGGCGACAAGGAAAGAAATAAGCCTCCAAAATTCAAGTGCTTTCGGCAATGGTGGACCAAGTCGTACAGGAAATGCTGGTTGGCTGACATGATTGCTGTGCCTTCCCTGCCATCATTAGTCACCGTGCGAATCTTAAAGATAGATCGGCCGTATTGCAAAGTCATGTTGTGTCAGTCATTTTCAACCATCCATCTTAACCCCAAATCGTTGCCAACCCGAGCATGCTACGTTTGCATATGTGTAAGATATATTGTTTTGGTTATTTTTTATTCGTTTCGACTGCACATCCCTGTTTGTGGTTATCGTTTCTGTTTTGTTGGAAGGAATTCCAGGACAAGACTAGAGCAGAAAATATTTTGAGCATTATCGATTGAAGTCATGGAGACTACTTGCATGTTTGTGTGATAGTTTTTGAAAAAAATTATTTGCTTCCTTGGTTGTCAAAATTTGTGATTTTTGGATTTTTCAAATGTATATCATCAATTTTATTAAAAAATATTTACAAAAATATAAGAGCTTAGAAAAAATGAAAGATACATCGAGGACTTCAACGCATAATACTAACGTAAGATGGCGTGTTGATGGCACAGCGAATTAATTAACAATGGCAACGATTACATCATTACACCCATAAGTCAAACAATGATCACGAAACAGATATTTTCGTGACGATGTTGTCCTTACTAATCTTTCATTGCAAAACACACACACACACTAATAACGCTAGCCACTCACAACTAAACTCCATACCCCGCCCGGGGTCATGAATCGGCAATTTTTCGCCTTTCCATCTCATAGTGTCAAAAGTTTCCAAAACAAAAGTATCTTCTGCCGACGTGCTGGTGCTTGGTTGAATTACGCGCTGGACAAATATTCACCAGCCGGGCCCCAAAGTAGCTTCAACGGCACGATTTGCTTTCCGCAAATCGGTATCTCGTGCTGTAAAGACTCGTTTCGTAACTTTTGCACTCCAATCCAAATCCAAAACCCTCCCCTCAACCAAATAATTTTTCTCACGCGGTGAATGGTAAAACAAGGTTTTTGGGAGGGAAGGAAGTGTTGTTTAACATAGAAGAAGGCGTACAAAAAGTTTTCCTATCTAATAGCTGTAATCAAAGCAAAGATCTAATGTGCAAGTGAAGAGCAAGCGAGATGGGCAGTTTCGGGAACAAAGAAATGCTGGACAGAACAAGATGAGGGGATGGGAGGAGGAATAGAAAAGAAAAGTGAAACAGAAACAGTACGCCTCCATCGCTAAAAGGCATTTATGATAAATGATTAGGGACAGAGAGCAAGAAAAATGAATGGCTTGTGCGTTCGTTTGAAGTGACATTTGTTTCTTGTTGTAGTTTTTTTTTTTTGCCTACTCAGATTTTCCCTGTACCGTGTTTTAGCATTTCTCAGTTTCAGCGACCAGATTGGACCGTGGTGCTCTCTCCTGTTACGCTCCCGTTTCCATTACGCCTCAATTCATCCGCTTTGGCCATCAATTGCGACTGGTAAACGGTGGCATCGCCTGGAGTGAGAACAGCGCCAGGATGTGTCACTTTATCCTGGCCTTTTCACCAAAAACGGTCGAGACAATGACAGGGCCGGGATCGTCATCACATATCTCGAGAAAAAGTCCCACACGATCCTTTCCACCTTAGTGCTCTCGCATTTCGAAGGACTCTCTTGAAAGGCAAGTATGTGTACTCGAATGGTAAACGTCCTCGAGCGGGTATGGGTTTTCCTCCTTACCCAAAGAAAGAAAAAAAAACCGACAAAAAGTGATACAGGAAATAAAATACTTTTGTAGGTTTCGGGCCGACCCTCCCGCTGGTGTGTATGTGAAGCTTTACGCTTGTCAATACCCAAAAACCAAACCCGCCATAACCTCAACACATGGGCTGAGGTTTGTTTTTTTTTGCCCTTCTCGTACGTTTTCTGGTATTTGCTGCTCCAAAAATGAACCAACCTAACGGAAAGCTTTTCGCTTTTTACGTTCTGTGTTTTTTTTTTCGTTACTCCTGGAACCAACCAAAGCGAAACATTCATCGCCCGATGGTATGGGCATATGGGACGACAGCCCAGGGTACGAGGGTGTGCATGTGTTGTACGTACATATATTATGTTGTCAATTTAACAGCTCCAGCAC
This sequence comes from Anopheles funestus, assembly GCF_943734845.2. Taxonomy (NCBI): domain Eukaryota; kingdom Metazoa; phylum Arthropoda; class Insecta; order Diptera; family Culicidae; genus Anopheles; species Anopheles funestus. The sequence continues at coordinate 12,830,004 of NC_064599.1, read as the reverse complement.
GATCACATCATTATTGCGCCACGTTTCCATCGTTATGCGGCCGTGCTTCCGTTTGCGCGCCCCGACCCGACCGGTGTAGTCCCGGCGACCCCACAAAAACACCAACACCGACTGCGGTTCGGGTGTGGATTTGGTTTTAGAGTGTAGAGCTGAGCTGAGATTTTTCCACCCCACGTTCTCTCCCCGAAAAGGGGATGGGGGAAAACAAGGGATTGGTGGCAAGAAACCGATATAGGGAGTAGGGAGGGCGAAGGTGCTTGCGGATGGGATGCGGAATGCGGGAATCATCACGTATTCGTCAAATTATGTTTTGCGGCAATGCTTTTTCAGTGAGGTTGGCTGCTCGTATTTGCTGTTGTACGTCGTCCCTTATCCGATCGGATAAAGATACCTTTTTAGATATGTGTGTGTGTGTGTGTGTGTGTGTGTGTGTGTGTGTGTGTGCTTTTTACTCTTACTTTTTATTTTTCCTCCGTAGCTATACCGTCGGTAGTAATATTACATTTTAGATGTACCTCTTTGCGCTTTATTTTCAGTTGGATAAAAAATAGAAAAAATAGATCTCTCTTTATGCAACCAAGCGAAACTTACCGAGAAACCCACCCACAGTGGGTGTTATTGATTTTGGACGGAAGGCAATGAAGCTGGTGAAGTGATGGAGTAATTTATTTCGATGGTAAAATCGACCGGAAGCTTCATCATCATCGAAACATCGAAAGGAAATTTCATTTGCACGAAAGGAATTTATTTTATCCGATTGTTGAATTGCTATTGACCAACAAATTTTCAACCCATTTAAACTATTGACTAACAAAATCCACTTGCCGCCATTTTGTCACCAGCTCACAAAACATCCATCCAGCCTCCCACGACGGCTAATGAAAGGTTGGTAAGCCTACGGGAAATAGGCAACCAATTAAATCTACGAAAAGTTAAACATTTCCGATTCCCACACATTCGGCGTATAACCCGATCAGCATAAATAGCGTAGGTGTGCAGCAAAAGCATTGATGCAAGAGAAAAGTAACATCTGTTTGATGCCGGCAGCGTCCTGCCTCAACTAAATAACCGGACACGTTTCTCTCTCTCTCTCATTGTGAGGTTGGCTTCAATGTATTATCAAGCATTATATTACCACCGTCACTGAACGCGCACCGAAAGCCAACTTCTACTAAAACCTTCACAAAGGATAGATGAGGTACAAGGAGGGGAATGGTGAGAGAGAGAGAGAGGGAAGAAGAAGAACGAGCGGGACCGTTGGTGCTGACTGGAAACGTTTGAATAATTCATACCGATCATGCCCGCCCCGGGGGGTAATGCGCCTCATGTTCTTATGTGATTTGCAGGGATTGTTGCTGCGGCGTGTCGGTGCTTCATGTTTTTAGTGTTTTTGCCTTTCCTGGTGTTTTTTTTTGAAGTTCTCGTTAAAGAGGCGTACGGTACACGTACCCAGAACATGAAAGGTGGACAGAAACACTAGAGTGCCTAGACGAGCACCAGGGTCGACCTAATCGAGGGGACACCAGCAAAAGGTGTGGTTTTGTGTGTTGTTTCCATGTACGGAATATTTCCCTTTTTTTTCCTACACTAGTTGCATACGTCTAGGTCAACAAGATTGTTTGTATCGGTACACTCTTTTATATGGTACAGGGTATGAGAAGCACCAATCAAAAATGATACGAACATGAAAGCATAAACAACAAGGGTGATAAGTTGGTTGCTTAAAAATTTTAAAACCATGCCCACGTATGGGCGTTATCCATGGTGGTGCCTTTGAATAATTTATCATCGCTCTTTATTTCGTTACCGTAACGAACCAATTTCATCAAAAATCTCAAAATTGTCTGCATGTTCTTTCGAGTCCGGGGGGTAGAATCGACACATAAAAACAACACCCGATTCAAGAGAAGGAAAGGAAAAAAAACTTCCAATCGAGAGAAATAACAAATCGTAGAACAAAAATCTCAACAACTCCATGTTCGCATGGCATTCAGTAGATAGACTTCGGGACAAAGTTCATCTGGACACATATCTTCCTCCGCCCATTCCTAGGGAAAATCGCCTTTTCTCTTACGCGAACACCATTTCACGGGAAAAACCGATGTTTTCTCGTTTGCCGATCATATTTTCTATCGGTTTGACATTTTGCAACAATCGGACAAATTATGTCCCATCAATGTACAACATGGCAGCGACTTGGTGTGGCTTGAACGCTTCTTCGGCAAACGAAACAAAACAAAAAAAAACTCACAGCTCACACTTTCAATGAATAAAACACAATAGTATGTAGCGAGCAAGTAGGGGTTGGAAAGAATATGCTACAACAAATCATGCTATTGACACGTTTCCCGGCACTGCCGGTGAATAAATCATTCCGAAAGCGTTACGATTCGTACGGGGCGTTAACGGAGCGAATGGAACTTGCTCTACCTACGCAAGAAAGTTAAGTGCAAAAGTGATCGCTCACTCGCTATGCTGGTGGGAATCAAAACTAAAAGGTAACGAAAAAATATTGCACCTCCATTATAGGTTGTCGCGCCCACAGCCCCACAGATAACAAATCGTACTAGGTGCGTGTGAGCGGAATGGACCACTCGTCTGACTTGTTTGAGGGATGATTTTCGTGTGGTAGAAAAAGCAAATACAAAAAAAATGAGGGAAAATCAAACAGATTCGAACGGAAAAGTATCGCCCTCCCTTCGAAGTATGGAGTACAGTTGCTGTTTCTCGGTACGGGTAGCAACATTGTTGCACAACATTTTAGGGCCATGTGATCGACAGGCAGCATTAAATCGACGGCAGCAACATGAAGTTGTGTGGGAGGGTTTTACGCAGAGCAGAAAGAAGAGGAAGGTCCCCGTGATTTGTTTACCGCAATCAATATCAAAATATCCTATCACAACAAAATTTCACCGCACGGTAATTCAATCACACGCAAATGTCATCAAAATCAAAAATTGCATTGTACGGTAGGTGACATATCGGCAAATCTTGCTCCGTATCCGAATTCTTAACCGTCAAACAGTCGACGGTGTGCGTCGCAGCATCTACTTCGCCCCCTCTGCTCCACTCTGAAGAGGAAAAGAGGAAAAAAATACATTCCAACATACGATGCGCTGACGCTCGTCGGAGGGTTTTCGGTCGTGTAAATGTATCTGTGTGTGTAGGTATGTATTATCACGTCACTTCGGTACCGGTTGCCTACCGATACCTATTGTAGGTGCTTCTCCAGGGAAAGAAACATATTTATGCTTAGACGAACGAACGCTTCGTTCGAAATCACATTGGGCTTGGGTGCGGGTCGGAGGGAATCGATAAACAACTCGTCGAAACCCGGGGACCAGACATTCGGAGGATATCGATATCCGATTGAGCGACTAGCAGTGCCAGGAAAACCAAAAGAAACAACCATTCGGATGTGTGTGCGTGTGGATGTGAGCAAAGGCTGAGGCTGCAATCTTTCGCCGATAAGCACTTCAACTCACGTCAAAACCCTGGGTTGATTCTTTCGCAAAACCTTCGCCCTCTATCACCGTGCCGAACCCAAATCAACACTCATCGTGCCAATCACGGAGTAGAGTTTGATGATGCTGACAAGGATCGAAAGGAAGTTTCTTTTGGGTGGCGAAAAGGGGGGAAAAGGAGGAGATCGGAGGGAATGGAGGGAGCAGCAACCTTCACACCATTTTCCCTCCTTTTTCCCCATTTTCCATCAAATAAAATGCCACCAGCAACAACAACAGAAAAAAAGGGATAACGTTAGCCTAGCTTCGGTAACTTCTTGTAGGGAAAAGGCGTTAGCAGAAGCAGCAAAATGAAAAACGCCTTCGGTTCGGTAGCACCATTACGGAATGTTACGCAGAATGCGATATAAAACGAAAAAAGGAAAAGAAAGCAAGAATGAAAACGCACACGAAACGTAACCAGGCACCGGGGGTTGTACCCCTGTACCGTGGCCGGAAATTCATTTTTGTCGCCCTCCTGCTGCGACAGCACGCTGTGTGCTTTCATTTCTAAGAAAGACCACCTCATCCTATCCTCCAAAAAAAAAAAAAAACAGATGCCTTCAGAATTTCACGCTCCGAGATATGCTCAACAAGCATCAACCCAACCTCCCTGGGCACCATTCGCGCACCAGGGCGAAAGGTGTTGCTGCAAATGGGTTGACTGGCCGAAAGGAAACTGGCGAATTGTACGCCACGGGGTAGAAAAGGGAAAAAGAAATTTCCAGGATAGAGATCAAGCAAGTATACAAATCTAATATGTAAATCCATAAAATATTAAGATTGTACAACAATTTTATTTGTGTCCCACCAGACGGGTAAAAAAAAACCCCGACTGGTTCTCTGCTGGCGAAGAAACATGAACCAACGTGCCATCTCTCCTCGGGGGGTGTGTGTGTATGTTCTCTGGTTAGGCATGGAAATTGGAGAACCTTGACAGTCTTGGCACCGTCTCACCAAAGGCGAAAGACAGATTCCGCAAGAATGAGGTTAAGGATTCGCCCCGAAAGCGAATGGAGGGGTTTTTCCGGGTGCGGTAAAGGACATGCTGCTGTTGGGAGCAAAAAGACCACAGGAACCGCCAGGCTTAGAATGTCGTCCATGTTATGGGCATGTCTTGGTAATTTGTTCATCTTCATCGCCTTCCTTCCGCAGGCGTCTGTCGGCGGTGAGGGCCAACCGAGAACAGGGGCTCTACCCGACAGTGTTACGTTTACGTGATGAAATTTAATAGACTCTGTAAAATAAAGGGGTCCGGGTTTTTGCAATTTCAGCACCCAAAAGCTTGAAACGAGTGCATATTGAAGGGTAGCTTGTTTGTGGCATATTGAAAGACTGAATCGAAAGCTAAGTTTTCCCAACTTAACTGTAATCAATTTTTGTTTCCTTTATCCTGCTGAATCTAAATTTAGTAACATGAACCCTTGTGCGGAGGGACTCCACACTTTTACTCTATTTAATTACAGTGTTTCAAACAAACTATGGTGAAAAAGTTTTTTAATTGCAACCACTTTTATTTGGTCAGAGCTTCTCCGTTTGTTTGGGGCCAAAAACCGAGACAAAAAAAATCACCCAAAACTTCAACCATCCAGGAAAACGGCCGGAATATTCAATCCAATGACGGTCGCTTACAGCTAGTTATGGGTATAAAGTTTTGATAGCGTTTGCGCAAAAAAAAAAATCCCCAAAAGCATTCCGCAGCAACTGATCGTTTCACAGTGCAAAACAATATTCGCCTTCACAACCCCCGTGGTATGATCGCGCGAACGTGCAGTAGCTGTTTTATTGGCACGAATAAATGTTTAGACGAGCTGGCGATAAACATCGTTCTCGTTGCATCACACAAATTCTCATTTCCGTCCACCGGAACGGTAAGCGTGCGCGCGTCGGGAGAGTGAAATTTAAAACAGAACCCAAAAAGGGACAGCGTGCATATATAGTACAAGCGCGCAGCGGTTAACCCGGTAGGCAATTGGTTGGTAGCGTGCTCGCTAGGGAAGATGCATCGGAAGTTAATTTATTTTTCATCCAAAGCAACCAGCCATGCATGATGGCACAAAGGGGCAGGTGGTGAAAGCAATTCTCTCTTCAAAGTGAGGTCATTTTAATGAATTATTATTCACAAGCGAACCGAAAGGAAGGAGATGAAGCTGGCGGAGATGATTCGGGGATGAAATGCTGAAGTCGATCGGAAGATAATTTCCGTACCGGACGCTAACGTCCCTATCGACAGGCGAAGATCGTTCTGCGTACGGTGCAGAGTACGGTGGATGGAATTTAATTTGATATAAAAATACTCTCGACACTACACGGGATAGAAATGGTTCGATTCGAGCAGAAAACGGAAGAGTTGTTTAAATCATTGGAATTGGATTGGAAAACTACTTATATAATTAATTTAATTTATTTATAGTTTCTTTTTTTGGAGAGAGTTTTTGATTTTAGCTTTCGGAAAAGCGTCTATGAAATCGAGGAGAGGTGTTTAAAACATTTTTGACATTGATTTTATTTTTCATAGTTCGTAAAGCAATATTCAATGCAAATAAAGAGTGACTCTATCGATTTTGAAATTTCGACAAGCAAGCATCAAATAATATCACCCAAGTGCTATAAACCTTCTCCCCCTTAGCGACACAATATTAATGGAAACATTTATTCACCACAACATGTGCTTCCATTTTTTTATATTTTGTCATCGATGCTTCTATTCGAACAGTTAAACACGCCTTTAAATTGCATTCCTGCATCGAAACGTTTGTCGAGGGTTGTTACGAGGGCCACCCCTTGGGTATGCTCATAAAAATCGTCCCGTTTCACCAAAAAAAAAAAGATTACACAATTCTTCGAGAGGTACTCGAAAGTTCGCATGTGTTTTTTGGGGGTATTATTTTATTTCCCGCTTGCCCTACTTGAGCAGTCAGAAGGAATATTGTACATACTCAGGAAGGGAGGCACCCACTAAGCACGGCCTACAACCATTTTGACAAAACCCACTGTAAATAACGTTCCATCGGTCCCTCATGGGGTTTTTTTGGGGAAAATTTCACTTCAGGAAGAAGCAACAAAAAAAACGCATCCCCGGGTTCAATTTATAGCAAAGTGTGACTAAGATTTTTAGTCACCATGGCTCTTCCGATCCTAATCTCGTATCCCGGACGAGTGGCTAAATCGAAAAATGTGATAAAATACATCCTCTCCCTCCTCCCTACACCCATGGGGTCCCTTACCAAAGCGAAGGCATGCGCGTGAGCGGTAAAAAAAAACCACTCCACCATTGATGATCGGTAGAAATAAATTTTTATTTCATTGTTTATTCAAATTTATCTCCCCAGCACCGCAGTTGGTTCACTCCGATCTGGTCCCCCATGGCCGCAAAAAAAAAACCCCCCAAACAAAAGCACTAGCAGAAAGCTGACCGGAAAGCACCGAAATCGAATAGCAAATAGCTGACAATCCGGATTGGTTCCCATTCCTCAATGATGGGTCTCTCCTCCACAACAACAACAAAAAAAGAAAAGCTCACCGAATACCAATGGAAGGTGTTCGGTCCAGTAAAAGGAGTGTTTAATTTGAACAAACCATCATCCATCACGGAAATCGACTTTTCCCGTATTAGTTGCGACGGCGTTTATGTATTTTGTCTTCGTTTTCCCTTTTTATTGGTGCTTTTGTTTTATGTTGGCACACTGTACAAACGCCATTTTTGTGTTAAAGGCCGTACACCCAGGCCCAAGTGCTGATGTTCCTGCTGGGACCAACACGGGGGGACCAACGGTCAAACGGGAAAAGTTTGATGAGCACATTTATCGATGTCGCACCGTTATCGGGACGGTTATTGGATGATAAATCTTGTGACAAAAATAACAAAACACCAACACAAAAAAACAACAACAGATTTATCCATTTGCAAACAAATGTTAGTTGCCGAGGACAACTGTGGTACAAAAGTAAATCGTTGCATTACGCACGAACGAATCGGAACTCTCGTTATGAACTCCAACGAATGGTTGTGTAAATTAAGCGTTAGATGATTGTTTACAAATATAAGAATCTAAAAACAAATCGTATCATACTTTGTCCCCTCTCACGACATATGTAACCCAATTAAGGACCATTTTAAATATTCATACTCGTATGTACGTCTTTTTCTGCTGTGAAATTGCTCACAAAACAAACATGTTTACGTAGTGTTTCGCGCTAAGTGGGAAAATCTTCCCCATTTCCCGGTCCCCCCCCAGAGCACTACAGAAGGGAACAAAAATTGAATTTATTGACTTACCTTGAAATTCCTTCCGGGCCGCACTGACCGAGGTGACGATGTTGGCCACGTGCCCGAGCACGGTCGCAAACAGCATCAGTCCGAACAGTAGCTGCGCGATAACGAACACATATTCCGCCTTCGAACGGGGCCGGGGCAGGTCACCGATCGTCGTGAGGGCAAGCGTACACCAGTAGTAGCTCTGCAAGTACTGCTTTACCACGTCCGCCGATTCCGAGTCGTGGTAGACCCAGTTCTTGGAGCCGAAACCATTATTCTTATAGATAATGTGATATAAACAACCGTTCCAGTGGAAGATCACCAGCAGATAGTGTATCAGCGAGGTCGAGCGGAATAAATTCGGATAGTTCGTGTGCCGCTCGGTTCGATCCATAAAGGCCCAGAATCGATAAATCTTGACTAGCCTAAACGAGCGCAGTATCGAGTTGAAGCCTATCGATAAATATAAAAAATCTAACGGCAACAAACAAAGGCAGTCGATGTAGAACGTCGTCGAGTTCATGTAGTGCTGCCGGAGCTTGGTCGAGTCGGTTTGGAGCACACCGTCCTCGAGGTAACCCGTACGGAAGTGGAACAGAATATCTACGAGGTATAAAAAATCCGAAAAGTAGTCTAGACAAAACCACAGCACGATCGATTCGCCATTTATCTCCTGGAACGCGAACCGGTAGATGATCACCCAGAAGTTGTAGAGGAACGCCATCGACACCACCATCGACCAGTAGTAGCAGAGCCGACCGGCCGGGTCGAACACGAACGACCACCGCCGTCCGTTCGACTTGCGGGACGTGGTCGAACATCCGGACCGGCGTCCAAAGCTAGGTGACAATGGGGGGTAAAAAAGAAGAAACAAAAACAAACTAATTACTATTCAATCATGAACTATACGTTGTGTGGGAAAACATTGAGCGGAAGCAAATAATTTGACAGTTGTAATAACACTCAATGCAAAACGTTTGCTGAAAGAGCAACAATAGTGAAGAAAATCGATTTCCACAGTATGGGTACAAAAACCATACACAACAACAATTGAAACAGGTCTGCGGTAGACAATTTAATACTTTTCTACCACCAAGCTGCCTGTTCGGCCATGCAGAAAAAAGGGTTGGTATTGTGTGAATTGAAATATAATGGAAATAATAATATGGGCGCATAACGCGCGTGCAAAGTGTGGCAATTGGCGAATCACCGTTCAATAATCGAATCATCGATTATTGATTATTGATGATTGATAAATATAAATGAATTCGCTCGAACGTTTCGTCAGCAGTTTTTTGTTTTGTTTTTGTTTCTGCTATGTACAGCTGTGGGATTTTCTCGTTACTGTGCATATTTTATTGCAATTAATTTAAACAATAGCGGAAACGAAACGAGTTGCTACACAATGTTTCGTTTGCGTTGAATACATGTTTGGAAAGATAATATTTTTTTTTTACATTTGCTGAATTATTGAAGTGTAATGCAAAACGTTTTGTTTGGTGATATTTAAAAGCAAGTTAGTAATTAATTGTTTCTGTAATATATGTTTTAATCGCCATTTAATTATAGCAAATAAACGCATCTTCAAATTCCGACTTTTACAAGGAGTTTCGAGTTTAAGTGAGAAAGATATGGAACATTTTCAAGCTGAATTGCGAAATTGCGAAGAATAATTTAAGTAACTCCATTTTTTTCGTGCTTTCACAATATTTCGTAGTTTTTTAATTGAAGTGGAGGAGTTAGAACCATTTCTGGATTTTGTTCAAGTTGAAGTGGAATAAATCGTAATAGATCTGAAATTCTTCCCAATGTCTAGGACTTTTAAAAGCTGATTGTTTTCCAAGGTTTCTCCACATAACCACAGAATTCTCAGGAAATGTTCAAAAGCATCAATTTTAGATCAACTTTGATCAATTTTAGTTTAATTTGAAAAGAATCCAGAAATGATCCTATCCTTCCTATTGCAACTCAAAATCCTTGAAGTCTTAACTTACAAATTTGCAAGATTCAGAAATTAGACAAAAATCCATTTCTACCGTCGCATATTCCACTTCAATTTGAAAAGAATCCAGAAATGGTCCTATCTTTTCCATGGGAACTCTAAAACCTTGAAATCTTATATTCCACTGCAACTTAAATAGAATCCAGAAATGGGCCTAACTTTCTCAACTTCTACTCAAAAAAACCCCGAAATGCGTGCAAAAACCTAACACCTGCACATCAACTTACATGTATCGATCCGCTCCGTTGCAGGTGCTGCCGGTACCGGTACCGCACGGTGCGGCCAGATGGTTGGTGGACGCTCGTGTCGCACACGGTCCCATCGCGTTCGCGTTCGATTCGCGGGGCCCGGTGCGGCTCCACGAACCGAGCAGCGGTGGATCGCCCGCTTTCAGCTTGCTCCGCTCGCGCTTCCTGTCCTTCCGGGACAGATCCATCTCGGAGGTGGTGGCGGATACATGGGAGTGGAGGGGCCGGGACGTACCGGAGGCCGCGAGGCTGTCACGGGACGAGAAGAATCCTTGCTGCGATATGCTCTGGCCCAGCTGGGGGCCGGACATGCCTAGCTTGGAACTGACGATATCTGCAAAAGATGTGATGTGATGCGAACACCAAAACCAAAAAAAACGGCCTTAATGCGGATCTTACTAAAAACAGTGAAGAAGAAAAAAGGTGGAACGATTCAACGTCTTAAAAGACGTCGGAATCGTAAAAACATACGCTATACGGTGTACGTTACAGGGAACTTTCTACGACGGCGCAAACGGGGGGAAAATGACAGTATGGGATGGAGGAGGAGTAGCAAGGGTGAAATAAAGGAAAAAAGGGGAGGCACGATAAAACAAAGAGTGAAAGTAAAAGTCTGTCCCGGTAAGTGTGCCATAAAATCAACACGGTCGTAAAAAGTTAGGGTTAACTTTCTTCCCATACGTGACAAAGGCGGTATGGCAAAACCGGTACGACATTGGCGCATTCGGTGTGCTCGCAGGTGAAGAGTAAATGTAATGCTTGTTTTCTTTGTAATGCCGCAATGTTACCTCCTTTTGCTTGTTACGATAACGGAAGGCTTGGTGATTATAGCAAGAGCCACAATAATCATATCGCTTTCGGTCCAGTAGGAGGAAGTACAGCGAATTAGTTGATCTTTGAAGGCGAAGGAGATTTAGGCAGAGAATTGTTTTGTCAAAGATCAGACGGAAATCTTCTTAAAAAAAGAACTATTGTTACGCAACCATAATTTTAATCTTGCTTATTCAAACAAATGGAATTACTTTTAACCAATCTGACGAATGTCCCTCAATGTGTACAGAAGTTTTAACCTCTCCAAAAGTCAGTCAGGTGCGCACACATGGCTAAAAGGTGTAGGGACATAAAATTTATTACTATTGAAAACAGATGATGTGTGCTTATCCCTTTTCGCTACATTAAAACAAATGCTCTATAGCATGCACGGCATCCCTTCAGACACATGCCATAACCCGTTGTGTATCCAGTTTCTTCATGTCCATAGGTCATAGCTCATCATTACCAGATTAACCAGACAACGGAAAGACGGTGTAACGGTTGGGTGTCAGTTTTACGAGCAAACCCCAGATCTCCTCCCTCACACAACGGTTACACAACGGCACAGGGACGACGGTGCTCTTTTGTGGCTTTAATTTGAACCTTCATTCCCAAGACTCGGTGCTCCCCCAACTGCTGAAGCATGAAGTCATGAAACAGAGAGCAAAGGAGACGCAAATCGTTGTAGTGTTGTTGTGAGGAAATCCACCCGCAAAAAAAACATTAGCAGCTTCCGTGAATTTTTCGGAGGGAAGTTTTCTTTTTTTTCGCCCCAGAATTCACATCCCTCAATCACCACCGAAACAAAGAAGATTTTAGGTACGTACGGTGTATCTTTATGAGTGACCGCGAGGGTACCCCAAAGAGGGGTATCGTTGGCTTTGGTTTTTGATTGCGTCCGTGCGGGTTTTGATCCGTTGCCGTACAACAGTGCTGTTGTGTTACTTTTGCTTTTATTGCCCCCCGGTGGTCTCGAACGCAAAAAGCTTCTGAAGACGGATTTTGGTATTTTTTTTCTCTTTCATCTCTTGGGACAATACGCAGTAAATTTAATGCTTTTGTGTGTGTTAGAATTTCCGTACCACGCCTTATCGCAGGTTAAAAATGGTATATATCGGTAGAGTAGCTTGTATTATGGGGATGTGATTCTACTGGTAGATAAGTTGAGGATATAAATTTTTTCAACCTTACTGATAAGGACGTTCATGCTTTGATAAGGATTTTGGCTAACAATAACTGTTTGTATGATAAAATTATAGTTTTATAGCAAATTATAGCAAAGCAGACACTTCCTCTGTTCGTCATACATCAGTGGAATTAAAAATTAAGACGCAAATTTATCAAAGACTCACAACAACATCCGGTCTTTATCGCTAATTGGCACCGTTTCGGTACGGTTCCGGAAGCTAACCTGAGACGGACCTCAGCACCAAAGACACTTCGCCCTCGTCGAATGTCTAACTACAACCGTCCTAATGATATGGTGTGCGCCTGCACACGAAAGATAACATTTATCGAACCGGGAGCATGGTTTTAAGGATGATAATGTATTCCAATTTATCGTTTCTGATAGGTTGCTCTCTTTTGCCCAGTTTCGGAAACATCATTTCACGGTTTTGTGTGTGTGTGGGTCCCCTGCCAATGACGTCCTGGGGGGGGTTTGTTCCGATACAAGTGCAAAACCCGGCGTACAGGAAAGACGTACCGTTGTGTGCAAAACGCACCCGTGTCGGGGGGTAGGTTGTGTCTAGGGGGTGTTTGTTGCTGATGAGACATAACCAGAAATAACTCAGCGTATGCAGATACACAAAGACACATATCGAACGCACCCAGCAACCGGTTCCACCAGGAACGGAAACGATGGGAACGATGATTACGATGGTGGCGATGGTAACGATCATGCCATTCGTGTGACAAGAAGTCACAACCGAACCGGAAGCCTTGGATATGCGTCCGCTTTATGTGACGGCCAGACAGACCGCCGGACGGGTAGGAGGTTGGGTATATTGAGGTTTGCACAACCATTAAAGGCACTTTCCGCACTTTATGGTGAGAAGATATGAGTTAAATGAAAGTGTTATGCTGATGTTTCATGAGTGTAAACCACATTTGCTGGACGATGGAAAGAGGGAACCCACTGTGCGGGAGGACATAGGATATTCAGACGACAACGATGCTTAGTTGAAAGGGGTTTTAAGGGTTGCGATGTACTTGTATGATTACAAGTTACAGTCAGCGTTGAAAGGGATGGTGGACACTGTAATAAACAAAGGAATTTCAATTCCCAATCAATACTGATACGTAATGAATGAATCCTAATTTCTTTGGTATCTCTCAAAAATAATGTAACTTTCATAGCTCAAGAAGTTGATTCTTGATGCAGTGAAAAAGCTCTGCAATTTGGTGGAAAATACTTGCTCTATAATAATTCCTTCCTATTCCAACAAAATGACGGTTGGATTAAACACAGATGAAAGATGTTATCCTGAAAAATTGTTCTGAGCATCGACTACTCCATGCGCCCTTCGTAAATGCATAAATGTTGAAGGAGTAGGAAAAACTAAAGATGAACCGAAACATGACTGGTGCATCACACATCATCATGAACAAGTATTGTCAAACCAAAACACACAAAAAAAATCAAAAACCCAGACTACAAAAAAAACATCCCACGCGTCCCACACAAAACTAGTCCGCCGAAGCTTACCCATGAGACTTTGACGGCTCACAGAGTTTCGGTTATGGTCCGCGGACGATTGAATGGTATTGAAATCGGATCCGACGGCTTCGAGCGGCGGCGGCGCTAGGTGCATTATTGCCGCGTCCGTACCGTTGAGAGAGTGCGAGTGATGTCTCGACAGTTTCGTGCTGTCAAAACTAGCATTCCCGTCATCATCTAGAATGGGAAAGAAGAAACGTAAGTGTGACGGTGGCTGGTTTGTTTTTGCGACACCCAACACCGACAGGGACGTGCTGGAGTTGTACGAAAAAAAGGAACATGTATGCACGATTGTATGCACGATCACCTACGAAATGGAGGAATGCATGAATAGATGACGATGGTGGACAGCAAAACAAAAATAAAATGGCGTAAGTGGGAGGTACATTACGATGGGCGGTGAGTGATGGAAATCGCTCTACTACATGGTTATTGTTTATGTTTGGTCATTTCTCTCGGGGAAATTCCAGTAGGTGCAGCGAGTATGAAAATTATTGTTTATTAAACTAAAAATCCATTCTACAGTGACTTGGAGAACTGTACGAAAAAAGTGTTATAAAAAAATGAAAAGTTTTTTGTAGGAAAAATTAAATAATTATTTAATCAACTGGAACTCAGAAACTTTAATTTCAAAGAAAAATGTCACAACAAAATTCCAGCACAAGTTGCACAAACGACGGATTAAAACATACAAAAAATATATATTTTCACAACGTAAACACCCCATAGTATCTAGTAACAAACACATTCAAAAAAGAGGGTGAAAATGAACTTCTTTTTCTGTAACGCATTTGGAAAGAAGAGATTGCCCATACTACCGGCCAAAACCAAATGCACAATGTTTTACAAAAGAAACGAAAATAAAAGATGTATAATTAGCCATTAGCAATAAACAAAACAAAAAAAGCAACAACGGCACGGAAACATTTCAACCTACGGCCGAATGTTTTGCGAATGCTAATTGAGAAATGCTAATTCTGAAATTTTCTTTCATCCTTGCTGGAAACAAAAAGCTAGCAAAACTTTTGGCGGTAAAGGAAGGAAAACATCTTTGGGAAACATTAAGCAAACGAAACACACCCGTGTGAAGATGACGGTGGGTTTTGCTTTTCATTTTCTCTTTCTTTTCCTTTTTTTGATTCCTTCCCTGATATTTTCCCGTAAGCCAGTTTGTTACGTTGTTTTTCTACGGTGGCAAGCTATTAAGTTCCTGCCGATTAATCGATCCCGTTTCAACGCCCGGAAACGAATCGCTAAACTTTTGCTTTTTTTGTGTTTTGTTTTAAAGAGAAATAAAATGGAGTAACAAAACAACACTAAGGGCAGGAAATCGGCCTTCAGAGAGCCAATTTGCCGTTAAATTGGCATTCAGCAAATGTCTTCTTGTTGTTATCGTAGGATGAAGCGGCCCGTTAGGTCAACCATTTTTTGTAATATGGTACGACTTGAACGAAACAAAAAAAAAAAAACGCACGAAAAATATTCTATAAATATTTAAAGTTCACAAAAATATGTGCATTTAGCTACCATACATCAAGAGCCGGTACTGATTTTATTTCCCAAGCTTTTGTATAGTTTGGTAAAATTTTATTTCCATTTTAAGCTGAACAGAAATCGTACAAAGCATCTCCGTCAACGTCAAAATAAACACTATCAACCTGCAAGATTGTTGTTGACATATCGGAATTTATCCATTTCCAATCTGAACCCTGAAATTGCCAATCGGTGAGTTTCGGCTTTTCCACGAAGCCCACCCCTCCGCCCACTGTCAAAGGTCATCTGATGATGTTGACAAAACTAAAACCCATCCCGTCGATCAAGATCGAGTTCGGCTTCAATCTCGCTTCATCAGCGAAGGTAACGCATTTTGTGGCCCTTTTTTCTCTCCTGTGAAACCCTTTCCTTCGGGTAGAGCGAAACATCAAAGCACACACACACACGCGCGCATCCACCCGAGTGTGCGTCACTTGCCAAATGGAGGTCTTTGCCAGAGCTTAAAAAATGGAAAGCTAGTTCAAATATTGGCTAGCTTGGCATATATTTGACCAAAAACCCCGGGTCACATCCAGGGGAGAAAAAGCAAGAAAAAAAGCAACCGCAACCACCCATAAACTAAACACAAGCCCGGTTGTCGAAGATGCTGCTTTCTGCAAAAAGGGATTTGGCACGCGGCGTAACGCCAAATAACCGATTGGCTCGTTGTCGTGCCGTTTTGCCGTTCCGGACGCTCTTTGTTAGCGTCAAACCGTCATCAACAGCAAACGACAGTTAAATCTCAACGGTTGCCCTCAACACACACACACACCCACTCTTGGACAGTCCGGGGAGGTGACCGTAGCGTGCAAGTCTTCTTATTCAATTTAAGTTCAGCTGCTACCATTTTCCACCCGATGGGTCCCGGGCGGCGTGATATTTCGCTCCACATAAACCCGGGGTCCGGGGCCCAAAGTTCGCGCGATGAGAAACTTTGAAGTGTAGCTTCACGTCAATATGATCCCGGAGGGATGATGCCCGTCCTGGGAAGGGACGGAGGCGTTGAAAGGCGGGAGCAATTATTAAAGTCAGCAGCTTTCGGACTTTGGCTGCCATGCCGTCCCTGCCGGTCCCGACCGGTGAAGCCAAACCTTGCCATCGGGGTGGCATTGTTTCGTACGGACGATGGTTTGGGGGCCCCAGGAACTCGTACAAGCGTGCCTGGTAAAGTGGCTGGTATCGTTCTAGTTTTGCAACAGTTTCACAACCGACGACACCAAATGTACACAGTGAAGCTAATTCTCCCAACAAAAAAAAGGAAACAACTTCCCCCCTCCAGCAGGGAATTATTTAAGGGCTTCCCTTGATCTTGACAAATTTAGAATTTAATTTTGCATTCTCCCACAGTGACGAACAGAGGGGATTTTAAACTTTTGCCACTTTTCTACTTTATTTGGTCCATTGTTAGCTTCCTTTTTTTTCTCTCTCGTGTTTCCGTTTTAATTTCATTTATCGTTTACTGTGGCCGGAAGTAGCCGGAAACTTTCGCACCCAGATGCAAGTGGAACATGGGCGCACACCCGAACCACCTCGAAGGATTAGGCGGCGGATCCGGTTTTCTTTTATCTCTTCATATCATGCTGTCGTTCTAATCAAACCTTAAGACAGCCACTTTCGTTCGATGGCACCTGTGCGAAATTGAGCGAGCGGCGTAGGAAGAGCCACTTCCGAGCGTTCTGATTAAGTTCAACTCAACAAATACGCCATAAGAGCTAGATGGCACCTGTTTATTTTTTGGGAGGAGCTGGACTGTGTTTGTAAGCGATATCAAAACAACCTCAATATACAGACTGGCGTCAGAACAAACAACAAACAAACGCATACATGCTCGATGTGATGCTTGAACAGTGCTCAAGGGCAACCGCATCAAAGAGAGAGAAAGGAAAAAATAAATCCAATATTCAGTATGTTTCTTATGTGCGATCAACCCTTAGGTAAAACGGAACTTCCCGAAAGGCTAAAATACGTGATGGTGTGGGAAGGAAATCGAAAATATTTCTCCGAAAAAACAAAAAAAAAACAGCAGCAAAGGAAGGTTAAAAAGGTTCCAAAATCTGTCCCCCACACCTCTATTCCAGCTTGCCACCCAGGAAGGAAGAAAGGTAAATCTGTTTTCTTTTTTGGGAGGAGAAAGGGTTTCGCCGGCTTCGATGCAGGAAGGACAAGGTGTGCACAGAATTTATCCACTAAAGTCAACGTGCGTTCTGCGTCAGACCATCACCACCACCCCAAACCACCAAGAGCGACTTCGGTTAGGCTCGAGCCAAACGGAAACGGAACGACGTTAGGATAGCTCCCTTGGTTTCGTTTATCCTTTCGGGTGACAACACGCCAAACAACGCCATCATCCACTGCAATCGCCCCGAACTCCCAGCGCACTGATGGAAGAATCCGGTAACAGCATCCGACAGCAACGAGGATCACGTTCGAGAAGCGAAAAGTGAACTAGCGAAGTTCCGCAACCGCAGCGAAAATACAAAGGGGAGGAGGGATGAAACCCTTATCCAAACGTGCCACCCTCCATCGGCTACCGGTGAGCCTCTCTCTCTGCGAAAACAAAGCCGATGCCGAAACTAAATAAAAGAAGTGCTGAGTTAATGAATGGCTCTTTCCTTCACCTGCCTTTAGGGGTGTTATGGGGGGGTGTGAAAGGGCAAGAAGAAAACCCCAAACGAATTCGCCCCAAAGGACTCACTAACTCACTCTCAGTTTCACAAACGTTTCCGGAATAGGGAACTTCCGACGCTGAGCCCGGGCCACTGCTTTAGACCGTGCGATCGTTTTTTGGGGAATGGAATCAAGACGATAGACGCTATTGTGTGGCCCAAGAAAACCTGAACGAGAATGAGGCAACGAGCGATTTTCTCCACCCCCCCCACAAAATCGAACCACTTCCCAAGCGCCATGGTTCAACTACCCTTTTTTATACCCGTCGATTCGTGTATTGAACGAAATTCCCCTTTCTGAATCACGCGTCCACCTCCCCCGACCGAAACCAAGGTGAACGAGCGAAGGTAATAATGCGTAAATTTTATGGCCTACCGTGGGGCCGGGACATGGAACCTTTTGATTAAAACTTCTCACAATCGCACCACCGGATTTTCGTACTAACAAGTGTGGATGGGTGGAAGGATACAAACGTGTTTTGCGCCATTCCCCACCGAAAAAACCAAAAGTTGTTTCCCAACAAAAAAAAAGTTAGTTCCCGCCACCGTAAAGAGCATACACGTGTTCGAGGGTGAATTGGGTGCAAATTTACGCCTTTTTTTTGGCAACGACATTCCGATAAGGACATCGTACTGGGTAGTTGATTTTTTGAGTCAATGAAAAAAGTTAAGCCAACGGGAAACAGCTGCTGGAACCATGGCTGAATTTGTGTTTGAATTGATTCAAATCATTGTTTTGGTGAAGGTGTAGGCGGTTTCCGCCTAAAAATCATGAAAACTAATAAAAATCCTTCAAGCAAAACAGAAAAGTACTTCATGTTAAGACTTGTTTTATCATAATTTTCATTTTATTTTTTTTTCTTATTTTATATTTTTTATTTCTTTAATTAATATTTAAAGTACAGCATTTTATATCTGAATGGATTGTCTTATCTTTTATCACGTTAATTTGTTGCCAACTCAAATTTTTGGCATTTGGAAGAAATATAAAAAATCGGTTTTGTATCGCTTTCATTCCGCCAGAACAATGCTTAACGGCTGACCCCACCAGCAAACCAATGCAACTGCCAGTTTTGACGTGAAGAATGTTAAAATATGATCCCTTTCACTTCTTTTTCACATTTCCTTTTTTCATTTCATCAGAATCCATCAAGTGATTTAACTTTTGTGTTGAACATTTTATATTTTTCTTTTTTTTTTGATCCGTTGCATTATTTTCACGGAATTTCAAATTTCGCTACCTTCACCGAAACGCTTGCGCTCAACAATGGAAAGCTCGTCGTGTAAAGCGTGAAAACAAAAACCGTCGAAAACGCACCCCCCACAGCCAACAATCGAGAAATATAATTTACACATCCTTCATGCTATTCATGCCACACGGTAAAACAAACGAAAGCACCGGCAATGGACCGATGGAAGCAAAATTCTTTCAGAATAGTGAGAGAAAAAGCTAAATGAAAGGGTGCGGGAAAAAAGGAAAAACAAAGCTTTCGACGCAATATGGCAGCGTGGAGCAAAACAAGAAAGAAAAAAGGTTACATGAAAAGAAGCTCAAACAGAAGATGTGTTGTGTTTTGCTTGAGGTGGCCTTTCGTATGTTTGTTCGGCAAATTGGGAACGGGAAAATGTTGTTTTCTTTACCACATCTACCCAGCCGACAGTCGGAAGATGGAGAGTCGGCTGATGGAAAGGTTTTCTTTCCACACCCTCGGCTGTGTGTTTCTAATTATTCAAATGAGTTTTCACCTACCGGTAAGCCACATTTCACACTCTGCAAGGAAGGAAATTATCAGTTACAGCACAAGGTCTGCCTTGTGTGCCTTTGCCGACCAACCGTAAGAAAGTAACTGACTTTCTTCTGCCCTCACATTTCCTCAGTGCTGTGTTCCCTTTTTATATACCGAGCTAAACCGTTTTGGAGGAAAGACAGCGGACACGGATGTATTTAAATTTGTCTCGAAAGGCTTTTTGGCAAGTCACATCTTGCCATAGACCAAAGTTTTGTAACACACAAGCAAAAACCAATTCCCATTTCGATGGAAACAGAACATGGACATGGGAACACATTTTGCTTGCATTTCACACGAGCCACCGCATACAATTCGTCCGCATCATCACCGGCTTTCGGATGTGTAAGAAACGATTAGTGTGTGCAAGCAAAATTGCAAATTGAATGATTTATGCCCGCCTGGCCAATGATAGGGCAATGGTAATCTCAGGGGGGAAGGAAACCCGGAGCGAATGGTTTGCCGAAAGGAAGCAGTGCGGTCGGAAGCTGAAAGAGATCGCCAACCGATACAACACAGCTCAACCATGAATATTAATTTCGTGCTGACGTTTTGACGTTCGTGAATGTGTATACGGAACGGTAGGCGGAGTACGGAAATTCGTCGTATTTCGAAACCATGCATCGGTACACATTCGGTTTGTGTACGAAAAAAAAACGGGAAAAAAACTTTGTCCAGCATCAGCTTTCGAGGCATCGGATCGATATTTTATGCAAAATCGATTGAATTCAATTTATGTTCCATGAGAGTTTTCGACAGCATCGAAACGATAAAAATAAATAGGAAAACTAAGAGCTGTTGGTGCAGTTGGAAGTGAAGGACTGGGCGCCTCCATCGGTCACACATGAAAATACTGGTTTTTGGGAAGTAAAAAATCTAATCTACTATACAATTGACTATGCAGATGAAGAGTAGCTTTTAGACATGAATGAATGACAAATATATTTTTAAAAGCTCTTTTTTGCTTTATCCATCATTTACTTTGCTCGTAACGTATGCGATATAGGTAAAAGCTTCTAAACAATTCGTTAGAAATTGGTCCGCATACTCCTAAGTGCTGCTTAATTAAAACAAATATTTTATAACTGAAACTTCCGCTCCGTAAGACCTTCTTCGGTTAACAACTCATCCCACAAGTGAGTGATATGTCTCGTTCCAAGTGTTTCTGGGATCGCTTTAAGTAACCCGCAAATGCATGCAAAACGCGCCAACCAAAAACCGACAACCTTACACACTGATAAAACCGGTTGCTTTTACCACAAAACCACTAAATCTTCATTTCACTTCATCAAACAGCATCGTGTGCCAATGGCAGCCCTGAAAGCATTCTGGTAGCTTGTATGTGATGCGGACGGACAATGAGCGAGCGATGGCAAATGTAGAGCGAAACACACAAACTGATCGATATTCATATTCCCAAAACAATCACTCAACCATCACCAACCGTAAAGGGCTGACTCAGACATGGCCGACCCGGGGCATTCCACGGAAATCGGAATATTAAATTTCACCACCGAGCCCGAACGTACCCCGTTCCGTCTGCCAAAGGGGTTTGTGATGCTGCTAACCATGGTTGGGAGAGATGTTTTAATATCCTCCAGATAGGGAAGATTCCCCAAGGATTCCGGACGCTTTCTTGGGTCTTACAGTTCATGTGTCAGCAATCAACCGGAAGAATAAAGTGAGCTAGCAATAACTAGCTGTAAAAACACCTCTCACCAGCAAAAGGTGTGTAAAATTGTTCATTTTTCATCCACTATAAGATGGTACATTAATGTTTCAGCACCAATATCGCCAACATACACACTACCACATCCAAACAATTCCCCTTTAAACCTCACTGTTGACAGCGGAATTTGAACCACCGTTCTCGAAACCTGTTGAAACCGGTCCAAGCTGATCTTTGCCATCGGAAATTTCACCACGCATTCGAATCTAGTTTGAAAGCGACCTGTTAAAATTCAAACACAATGAAGTTCATAAATTCTCCTAGCGGATTGAATAATCGACTAGGATTTTGAAAATTTATTCAAACTCAAACCCAACGCAGATGACAACGGTGCGTCCTTCTGGCGCAAGACCTTACGACCGTCCATTGCTTGGTTGAGATTGAAGCAACCGTGCCGCATTAAGTAGTCCATTTGTCATCCGTCATCTCCGGCGAGCTGTTTGTGAATTTTTGAAGGCAGGTTCGTCAGGGTGAACAGGTAAACAGGTAAACAGAATGGTAGGAGAATGATGGATAAGATATTTTATGCTACCATATACTTCCAGTCCACCGAGTGCAATATGTCTTCGGTAGCGAGTTTGAGTGCTTCAGCTCATTAAAAAGGTGTGTATTATGTAAGTTCTTCCAAGAGTACCTGAACTGGCACGCTAGTGCGATGAAGAAAGCATTGGATTTCTTGTGATTTAGCTTTTCTTATATTAATAGAATTAATTTATCACTAAAAGTACAATGACTTTTAAACAATTCGATGAAACAAATGTCACCAAATGTATGCGCAACTTGAACTACTTTGCAGCTATAAATCCACTACAGCAATCCAATTCACTTCACTCAGTCAGTCTGCCAAGGGTTTGGTCAAAACAATCCTCAAACTCATCTACCGTATTCATATTTACCCTAGCTCATTATCGCGCCACCGAGCGATGGATGGAACCACTCCAAAACTCAGCATCCCCAAGAGAGTTCAGAACATCGCAGCTAGGAACAACACAACGAGTTCATCTTTCGGGCAAACAATTTGCATTTTCCGTGGAAAAGAGAAACACACAAACTAACTTCCAAACCAGTCCGGTACCGAAATGTTGCGACGATACGTGTCCATATTTTTTATCTTCCCATTTCCCCCCCCTAGGTGTCAGTGCGACTTCACGGAGTAGCGCCAGAATGATCCAGCGCACGCAGTGCTGGTTCGGTGCAGTAGGGAAGCTTTTCATTTTCCACTGTTAATTAATTTAATTACATTTTCAACAGTAGCGGCAAGTAGGAACGGCATTACGCGGGTCTAGAGCCAAAAAAGTTCAAGCCTTCACACCCCGCCCCCGGGGGGAGGGTTGTGGACGGGTGTGGTATCCTCAGTTTGCCCCAGTGCATAGGGGGACCACCCCTAGACAAGAACCATCCGAATCGAGCAAATGGTCCCGCAGAGGTTAATTTCTTTTGGCGCACACGGGCACTACGAAAACCAGGGACAGCAAGGGCCGGTGGGGAAAAATATGCAACGTACCATTACTCAGTGCTGTAGGGTACACTCGATGTGACGTTTGCCGTCTGGTTCCTTTTTTTGGGAAGCCGTACCGTGCTGTTCCGCAATTCTTGCCGTGTCGTCCTTTTTTCGTCTACGCTACCAAATGTGAGTGGAGGCCGATTGAAAGAGAACGAACGATGACAGCAATATCTGGTTTCTTTCAGCACTGTGTCAACCGTGCTGGTTGCAGTGTGATGGTAAGTGACAGCAGGGTGAGACACTTGCATATCCATACACCGCTCTCTCCACGACTAGATGACAACGCTTCTAGGACAACCCCGCCGGTTTGAATGGCATTAGAAGGATCATTTCTAGAGATTTGCCCAATATCCTGGATCAAAATGTGCTGCAGTACAAAGCTTTTATCTCTTCAAATTATGATTTTCTTTAGAAAGAGCTAAGAAAATCAAGCTAAAATTCAGGAAATTCGAAAGGATAAAAAACAATCTTTGTTTCAATATTGCAATTCCATCCCATTGAGACATTGAGGATGCAGCAAGCAGCCATCTCCAA
The DNA here is from genome assembly GCF_943734845.2 of Anopheles funestus. Classification (NCBI taxonomy): domain Eukaryota; kingdom Metazoa; phylum Arthropoda; class Insecta; order Diptera; family Culicidae; genus Anopheles; species Anopheles funestus. The sequence continues at coordinate 12,806,708 of NC_064599.1, read as the reverse complement.
TTTTGTGTGCCTCCAAACACTGAAGCTCTGTCCTGCGTTGTACCATCTACGCCAGAACCATAACGCTTCTTTTGAGGCAAAAAAGCGGGGGGATGCGGAGAGAAATCCAGTCGGAAGGTAAACCCACGCCGGCAGCGTGTACCGAAGGACACGATGACTGGAACCTATTTTTAGCCCAGCAACGGACCCGAAGCACGACGACGATGATGTAATCGTCGCAAACGGTAACAATTTCTTTCCCTGCGGGCCTTCACTTTTCTACCGTTCGCCACACCCATTCCCATCCCTGTTGGGCCGCGTACACACACACACACACACATACACCGATGGGAGTCCCATCAAGGGCTGCGACATTTTCCATTTTCCGCAGGGTAAATAGAAAACGGATACTCACCAGCTTCCCTGCTTACTTCCACGGTTCGTGTGAAAGAGGGAGTGGTGACGTCGTGAGGGAAGAAGGGGGGAGGAGGGAGACACTCCCCAATGTCCAACAGCCCTTCCGAAATTCCCGATGGCACGGGTGTTGAAACACATTCCCGTTTTCATTTTGCTGTCCCGATTTTCCTGCCCACCCCTCCCGGAGAGTAACGGGGTGACGACGACGCAGAAGCCGACAGCGGCGGAAGAGAGGGGACGGGAGGCGGGGAGGGAAAAAAATTAAACGGGTAACTGACACCCTCGCGTAAAAGCAGAAATGTTGAAATGAAATGCTTTTCGGTTTTGCGTGTGTTTTTATTTTTTCCTTCTTCTTTCCAACATACAGTCGCCAACAAAAAAACCCGCAGAAAGTTTGTGTGCGGGTGCTTTGACGCTGGTAAGCAATAAAAATAACCCAGTGCCAGTGCACCCGACCGACCCGACCTGCGTCCCCCCCCTCACCAGCGCCCCAATGTGACACACTGGGATTGTATTTGGGCTAGTAAATCTTTGGCCCAACCTCTTGGTACCCGACCCGATGGTACGCGAGTACACAGTGTACCCAAGTGGAGACGGCACACTGCCGGTTGCTTGCCGGTTACTAGGTGAGACTGGTGACTTCCGCCAACTACTGGCTGACTTCCTTCGTAAAGTGTGTAATTATGCAAATTTAATGAATTTTACGCCCACGCGCTATCACGATTCGCGAGCGTTCGAAGATATCTTCCTAAATGGCGACGATGGCGTCGGTAACCTCGGTCCATGCACCGTCGCAAAAAGGAAGAAGGGTGAAAGAAGACTAGCGAAAAGCAAGACGGGATCAAGCTTGACGATAACGATGGGTTGGCTCCGTGTCCGTGTTTCACTTTGTGTAATGGGATACATTTCGGACTGACCTCGGCCGGTGTCCCGGTCAATGGAATGGGCACGATGAATGAAGACAGCGCTACCGGGAATCAGTGCAGCATTGCGAGAACCATTTGCGGAACTCTGAAGTATATCCCCGCCAAACAACCCCAACCCCCAAAAGTATCAAATTCAAAAGTCTGTCTCTCAATACACTCCTTGGCGGCTGGTAGTTATTTGAAAACCCATTCACCCAACTCCACCTTACTGAAATAACCTTTCTCGAAAACTACTGGACAAATTGGAACATCGGTTTTTCGCCCCCATGGGCGCTGGTGGGTGAAGTGAAGAGTTTTAATGGTTGTTCCAAAACTGAACGCTCATCCCGAAACCCCGGTGTTAGCGTGTAGAAAGCACCCCCGAAGTAAAGCTGTTCCAACGAAAAACCCGTTTGAAGCAAGTTTGGAAGCAAAGCCTGAATCGGAAACACTACCGAAAACGCTACTCACCCACCACCCGGGAAGGTGATTCCGGGCGATAGTTGTAAATGAGCGTCTTGAAATGGGTGTAATTATATTAAAGAACTGTTTTTGCATTCTGCTTATTACCTCGCTACGGGAGCAATCATGCCTTAAGCGTACCTCGTTTACCAAAGAACTTGCTCCGTAAGGGGGAAATTGGTAATGAATATTTGGCGTGATATGAATAACGATTACTTTCGGTGAAAGTTTTGCCTGAACTTGACTAGTTTATTCAATCAAAATTTTATCGTTTATTTCCGTGTTTTTTTCTAAATTATTTCTACTTTTCATAGAACAAGCGTAAATGCTATTTATCATTTTAATTAAAATTCTAACAGACATTATTGAAACTCTTACACCTGCTCCATGCGAATGAACATCCGCAAGCATATGTAACGTAGCTCAATCGCGTAACGCAATTCCACAATTCGCATGCACTACTAACGGCTAAGCGCACTGAGCAAACTAACGCGTACGTGGTGTTGACGAGACATCAACGGTCACCCACAATATGGTCGATAAAAGGTAATGAACTGTTCAACTGACAGATACTAACTGATCTCTAATTAAGTTAATTGCCTCGTATGTCGGGCGCGTTTTTCGTGGAGAACTTGTGCCCAACCCAAACGTCCATGGCCAATCAAACAAACCACCCTCCCGCCCCCCGACCCAAGCAATAAGACGCAGGAGACCAACATTGGTCAGTTGTTTCGGTCGGTTTGACGCAAAAACCCCTCCGTAACCGTAACCATTCTCGAGCGCACAGTCGTCATCAACGTGCCATCCCAGTGCGGTTGTAATCCAACGGCTCAAACCGTATCAGAAACATCATCAGACTCACCCTGAGTGGCGTGGCTGTTAGTTCCAGGGACCGCCAGGTGTCAAACGGCGCGATCTCACCTGGCCCCCGGTTCGGCGGGTAGGAAAATTGACACCTTCGCATTGCATGGCGGCAATGGCGTTCATAAAATAAAATAGACCAAACAGATACAGACGATTGGACGATATAGAGAGAGAGGAAGCGAGAGAGAAAGAGAGAAGGGAACCAGAGCAAAGCACCGGACGACAAGGGCTTTAGACCATAACCACCGACAACCGCTTGTCAACACGCTGTCCTCCAGGTGCGAAAAAGGAAAAAGCACGATCGAGGGGAAAGAAAAAATACAGGTTAAATGAATTTAATAAATTAATTGCAACTAATTCCCGCCAAACGATGCAACTTTGCGCCATTCTCGCTGAACGATAATGGTTTCCTCTGCCTGTGGCCGCAAAGGAGAAAAAACAAGGTGTAATCTTCCATGTCCGTAACCATATTTCCGGCGCCATGGGGGCTTTTGTAGTCGAGTGTTTTTCCCGGTCGGTTGGCGACGGAAACGAATCTTGATTCGATTTTGTTTATTTTTTTCCCTCCCCCCAAACCCCCATTTCCACGATGGCTGCTAGGGCGCTAATGAATGTGCACTCGGTGTAAGGAAAAGAAGGAAAAACATACCGTATAAACGATTGAAAATGATGGTTGTTTTATGCAAAAATTGCATTTAAATGCGATATACTGAACAGTGTGAAGATGCTCAAAAAAGGGGACAAAAATTGTGTTAATTGAAGGGGAGTTTTTTTTTTGTTTTTGCAACAGAAATTGGGTACGAATAAGTCTATAATATTAGCTTCTAGTAAGCAAACAAAACATTTATTGTTAAAAAAAGATAGTTCCAGGAAGGATGCATACGACAACACTTTAACCAATTCCAGCATCCAGCAAAACACACCAAACCGTTGCATTGGTGTTGCGAAGGCATGGCCTTTGCCTCCTTCATCGTTAACGAGAGCAGTAATACACACACACCGAAAAAAAAGAGCGCCAAAGGCAGAACCCAATTGTCCTTAACGACCATTCGGCCTAATTGAGCTCGAATATCGAGACACACGGACGCAAACCCCGGCTAGAAGGCGGAATGGTTACCGAACCGAACCGACCATACCAGCAGCAGCAACAACAACAAAAAAGCCCATCGATGGTAATCGGAAACATAAGAAAAACTCAGCCATAAAAATCCCCAAGTCGTTGGTTCATCCGGAGGGCCAAAGTTTCGTTGGTCGGGCGGTAACCCACAGCACGGAAAACAATGCCAAGCTAAACACCATCAATAACACACGAACTCTGGATGCATGGAAACTTCTGCAACTATGAAAATTTCCAGAACGCGTCAAAGAAACAAACAAAAAACCCAACCAAAGACATAACAGACTACATTTCGGAGTAGCAAAAAACCAAAAAAAAAACTACCATGTCCGTTAACATGCTAACCGATCGGGACTCGTTCTGAGTCGGTCACTTCACACACACAACCTGATGATGATGATGATGGTGCTGACGATAATGACAACGATTTGATGGTGGGCAGCATGCAGACCCCCACGGGTAATGACGGTAGGATGATGCAACAGCACCGAAATTGGCATCAATTTAGCAAAATGGCTAACAACCACACCATTTGATTGACATTTAACTTTTTACGGCCCACACTGTGGCACACTGTCTGTGTGTGGGTGTTGGTGTGCGATGTCCTGAAACGTACTCTTGGGGTCGTCGATTAGTGCCCCCCCAAAAAAAAGGCTTTGCGTTTTATTGGACGACCGGCAAGTCCCGGCAATTCCAATCATTTGGCAATCGAAATGTTGGACTTTTTTCCTTTTGTCGTACTCGCCCGCGGAACGCAATAGTTTGCTGCTTTTGTCAGCAAAGTCACGTGAAAACTTATTATCCCATTGTAAGCCCGGTGGATGGTTGCAATCGGAAGGTATAAAGCGTGGTGCCATTAAACATTAAAACGTGATGGGATTTTTTGTTTCTTCTTCTGTGTGTTGGTTTGAAAAATTCACATCCAAACGATGGAAAACTTAAGAATGATGCCGGGAAGGCATGCAACTTGATGATGCCAATCGCGAATAGGACCATGGAAAATCCCTCCCTCCCCGATAAAAACGTGAGCAAATGGAGAAATGGTGAGCTGGTGGGAAAAGGGGGGGATATGAGCGGGCTGCAGCAGGAACAGGGTTAAAACCCCCATGGCTGACACTTACCTGGAATGTAGCGAGGTCCATTGGTGTGCCCGAGGGATAAGCTACCGTAGGATATGTGGCCGGATTCGGCTCCGACAGAAACCACAGCTATTTCGTCGAGCTCGTGCCCGGGCGACGTGCTGTTGGCGGAGACGAGCCGGGTCGAGGAGGTGCCGGCGGTGCCGTGAGATTCTTTACGACCTCTTAACGATAGCACCAGCCGTTTGGCTGTTGACATGGTGGCGCTAACTGTAACGAAATGGCGATAGGAGAACAAGAAGATGGTTGATGAAGGTCCGCTTTTGGTTAACGCTAATCCTGCCGTAAATGCTAAGACACGGGCGAATCGTGAACGTGGTGATGAATGTTAGACACAGAGTGCAGATGCTACCCCAACTGGCTGCTGGAACACTTTCTCCACGGTACACGGATGTTATGCAAAATGTGCATACAAGCGTACAAAGAAGTGCAGCCTAACGACCATCCTCCTGTTGGTTTTCCCGTTTTTGGCATACTTCCATCGGTCGGCGCAACAATGTCCCGACGAAGGTGAGATACCTTCGAGAAGATTTGGATAAATTATCGGCCTCAAGCTAAACGGGCGCCGGGGAAAAGGAGGATTGGACATATCTGTTGCTTGCTACTTGTCGGCAACGTTCCGATGTGCATCCAGAAAGCCACAGATTTAACCTCCAAATCGTTGCCTCGGCATCGGCATACAATCGGCAGACCACGCCGTACTAAATCCCGGCATTTTACCGGCGCTCGAACATGGTTTATCCGTGTAGTTTTTGGAGGGGATACGATTGGCAACATGCCCTCGGAAAATGCCCTCGTGCCTGTGCGAGCATTTAGCGTATGCCGGGTGTACATATTGGCATACGATGCTATCGAGATATTACCGATTGGAGCGAGCTGCGGTGGTTGCGTTTCGACACCTAAAACATGCCACAATGGATTTCCATTATGCTGTGGCATGTTCGAGTGAGGTTTTGCATAACCCTGCCAAAGTACCGAGACAGGCACATAAATTTTCCGATTAACTGTTGCCATTATCGCTAGGCGAAGGTTGTGTGCTTCAATTTGAAAAAAAAAAAAAATGTTCAAAACTGCAGCAATTGTTTAGCAGCGACATTTGCTCAAAGTTCTGCTACCATCTGCTCAGTTGAGTTTTATGTCAAGTTTCTTCATTCAAAGAAATCATTCCACCAAAGTCGGAACGACTACGAATTGCTCCAGAATGTGGCTGATTTTAAAACTGTTTCTCAAGTTATGCTGCACACATGCGGATGAACTGGTTTGAATTTTCGAATAATTTTCGTAATTAATGCTCATTTCTGTTCACTCTACCAAGTTGTACACGGGTGCGTGAAAAGAGTTTATTGTACTTTGCTCAACAATCTGGAGCAATGGAATGCAGTCTGAATTCATTTGAAAAGTTTAAATATTTTTACATCAAAGTCACAAATCCTGTAAGGCATCATACAACCTCCCAATAATTTGAAGATCTTCATCCACGTTTCCGCCTTCAACTTTTCTCTCTTCCACCATTTTTATATGATGAGAATTGTTTTGTCCTCAAGTTTTGTTATATGGTGTTAATTTCCTAGTTTATATGATATTAGAAATTGTCTTGATCTGATTTTCTACAAGTTCATAGTCTAAATGCCAAATCACAAAATAAGGAACAGAAAATAACCACAAGCACGCAACTGTACTCGAGTACATCACGCAGTTATTTCACTGACGTCCTCACGTAGACACGTACTTGTACCAACTTCCACTGAAGCAATAATATTCTTCAGAGAACTGATATCCTGAGATTCAGAGAACTGAATCTTTTTAGAGAAATCGAGAATCAGACGCACAGAGCCATGGAACAGCCTCAACAGGTGCAATATAAACTACAATAAGTTAAAACAATTTATAAATAAGATTTAGCACAATAACCAAAACTAAAAAAATAAATATTTAAATAAAAATAAATAAATAAATAAATTTAAAAAAGAATAATAAAAAAACTTAATGATCCCTAACTTTGAAAACTTTCGTCTAATGCACGAATTGTTCATTCCTTCTTTCAGATTGCACTTGTTGAATTTCTACCTCCGATGGGAATATTTAAACTTCAATTAATTTTTCATTTCCCTCGGGTACATTGGTTAAACTGATATTTAGAAAACGATTACTCTACTCTATTTTCAGTTTGCCTTTAAATAATGGAGAGAGAAAAAAATCCTTTACCAAATGGTCGATGACAAGCACACACACACACACACACCACCCTGAGCTACATCGTATCGCATGTCGCTCACACTGTTCTTCACCCAATACAACTCCCTAAGGTACTATTAATGATATTTCTGTGTTTTGCTCCCGTCAGCATCCATTCCAAGCAATTGTTTCTACTGTATTTGCCCTCAAAATGAAAGATAAATCGTTCCATTGATAGAGCAATTTTTTGTTTTGATCAAATTTCTGCTCCAAGGCATGAATCAATAAATCGCCCGGGATGGCTTTTTGTTGGTGCGATGTTAGAAGCACCGTTGTTGCTTTTCTTTACGAAACAAAATACATGTCGAATATCATCAGCACAGCTTATTAAAGTGTGCTCCATCTGGTGTGTCTTTTTTAAGTTCTTTTGCTAGCGAAATTTTGTACCGCTCCATGCCAACATTGGTGGCGCTCGCACAACAAGTGGAGCGTATTCGCACCGGATGCTGTCAAAAAAAAAAAACGGAAGCAAACTCAATTGGCACCGGTCACTAAAGCGCACACATGCGCAAATGTGTACATACCGACTTCAAATGGTCGCACATCATCCGCAAGCAGAAAAAAGGGAAATGAAGGACGAGTTGCAAAAAAAATTCTCACCAAAAAAAGACACATACACACAGTGCCAAGAGACTCAATTAGAGGCGGTCGGATTTGTTGCTCAGGTGTACCACAAAGGCACACAAATCGCACAACTTCGTTGCATCCGCCACAACAACAAGGCAACAAGCGAGCCGCTGGGAGGTGTAACATAGCGAAAACTGGACAAAGCAAAAAATATAAAAAAAAAACAAACTAAGCTCAGGATTTAAGCAATGCCGCTCATAGAGAGCGAACGATAGACCGATGGCGTTGAACATGCGGGAAGAGTAAGAAGTTCATAACCACGAAATAAATCCAATTTACGAGCTGATGACTTTTTATTTCGTCCGCACATCCCGTTGGTACTGGCGGAACCGGCAAATGGCACGAGTGGCACAATTTGTTGGAACCGAACCGTTCTACCATACCGTGGTACTATCGACATAAAAATGAAAACTGCCAACGCTTTTCTTCAAGATCGTTTGACGTGGCAGCGTTGGACCACCGCACGAAGCTGGCGGGGGGTAAGATTTAAAATTGTTTGCACTTTCGTTCGGAAAGTTTTTATTCATTTTGAGGGGTTTTCTTCTCTCTATCTCTCTCATTCTGCAACTATGAACGGTACCGGGACGTGCAGTGAAGTGTCCCGAAAATGCTGTAAAACCCATCTATCGATGCAAAACTGTGCAAAAACCATCCGTCAAAAACTATTAAATTGAGTGAATGGATCAACCGTCTAAAAACCCGGGGACGACTTTATTTCATTTTTTGCGCTGCTGTAAACGTAAGATTGATTGTGATAAATTTTTTTTTTGCTTTTGCGCTTTGCCGGGGGAAATTTCAAATTTAGTTTTATTTTTCACTTTCAATGATGTAATTGAGGAAGAACTAGTTTAGTTCATTTTAAATTAAATGATGTAATTAATTCTTCAGAAACTTCACCATGATACGATCAACAGCTCCGTACCTCTTATAAGAATTTTGACTGACTATTCGGTTGTTAAATTACTGACAGCGACATATTCAGCATTGCAGGTCGTGATTGACGACGACATCTTGACGACGTCAGGAATGAACCTGAGGAAGAGTTTCGGCCGTGCTCAAGAAGAATATTATTAAAATTTGTGAATTACTCCATATCAGGAGTTACCATAACAAATTAGACTCACCTAATTTCGGTATCCGGGGTGATGTCATGTAAATGACACCGAACAACCCCAGATAGGACTACTGACAAGAAGCGATCATTTTTATGCTTTCACTATTGTTCAAGAATTGATGAGTTCAAACTTTTTGTTACAAAAAAAAAAAAACAAAACTGGTACAAATGCGGTTAATTATTCCTAAGCTCAATGATTTTATATTTTACTAGAGAATAAAGGAACGTTATAACAACCTTCCTAACAACAACACGAGCAAACGTTTATAAACGATCATTGTACAGAAGGCAAATAAACAAAGTGAGCGCGTTTCGTTAAAGTGCCATAAAAAATCCAATTAAAAACTTCGAACCTAATATTTATTACACACATACACACATACACACGGGTTCACATTACGCGACCGAAGCCCAAATCCACCGTCGAAACGATCTGCACGCTAAGAACTTACCCAACGGCGATGGTTCGGGCCTTTTGCGCTCGACGACCAATCTCGCTAGCGGGTTGGCCCGCCGTATCTCGCGAAACCGTAGCCGTAATTCTCATTATGGTTTATTTTGTTGTTTGAAATATAGCCGGTCATAAAGGCAAAATTAATTTTCGGAACACCTCACACCTCCCTCCGCTAACTCTCCCCCGATCACGGTCCATGCCCTGCCGGGGCTCGGCAGACACCGTTTGCGTCCTTCTGGGTTTGCTTATTCGAAAGTAACAGTCTGCCTTGATTTGCCTTGAATCTTCATTTCAGTGGTCACCGGAATGGGTCCATTCCTGCAATAAATCGACCATCCGCTGCAACAACCGACCGGGAACGAGCGCTGAAGTTGCTGACCACAGGCAGTATCCTTGCGCTTTACAGGGTTTTTCTATTCAGTTTAGACTAGCCGCACACTTTTTCCTACTCGGCGCACTTGATTTTTAGCAAGCAGCATGTTGTATTGCCTACCCGCGTCAAAAATCAAGCGCGCAGAGCAGGAAAAAGTGTGCGGCTAGTCTAAACTGAATAGAAAAACCCTGTATCGCCTGCGCCTGTTAGTTAGAGCTTCCGTACAAGTACCATTCCAAATTACATTGCCATCGTGCAATGTGGCTTTCCCACACGGAAGCGGGAGTGATATTGTGTACGCAATGCCCGTGGGAAAAAGGATTTTTTTTTGTGTTAGAAAAACGAATCATCCTTGCGGAGTGAATTGCTTTCGGGCTTCAAACTTATATTCGACAGTATAAACAGTAATTTTTTGGGATGGAAATAGCCGAGTACATCGCGGTTTGCAAATGATAAAGCCAATTATGGAGATACTTGCTATATTTAGGTTTCATAAAGGCTACATTATACATAAATATGTTCCCATTACCCAACAAAACTTACAGTAGGGATTTATCACGTCACAAAACGTTATCTTTTGGCTTACCTATTATGACCTTAATTTTTATCTTCCTTTGTATTAAAGTTATATAATATTGTCACATGCAATAAAAGCTTCATACTGTACTACATTCCATGTGACATCACCTTCAAAAGCAAAAGCAATAAATCTCCAATTTGTAAGCCGAAATGCAATTCTTACTCCTTCATTTCAAATGTGGGAGAAAAACATTTTTAATAAAATTACAACTCGTCCACTCTTCAGAAATTTCATTGTGAGCAACTTCATCCCGGGATCAATGGAAAATACAAAAATTCTTATCAATTCGTTTCTCTCCGTCCATATGGCTTTAGCTACGTAACTATCAAATGACCAACCACGCAGACACAGTAAGAGGTTGGGGATAAAAAAAAGTTCAATCACGGTTCCGTCAATCAAATCATCCGATTAAAAAATCCGACCAATTCCTGGAACTCGATCGACTGGTCCGATCCTGACTTCTTTTGGGGTATTTTAAACGGAAAACATGCGGCCGGAAAACGGGGGGTTGAGGGAGGCAAAAAAACAACCAAACCGAACACATCCTTCACCCCCCACCCTATTGGATTGTTTATTCAGGCAAATTGAATTTTCAACAGCAGATTTCATTGTTCGTTCTCCTTTTTCTATTCTGTTGCGGCAACAGTACAACAACTCACACTCACCCCTTCGGGTGCCTTCACTCTCGTCAACACCTTTTTACTGCTGCTGCCTGGTGCTGCTTTTGGTTCGTTCTGATGTCATCCTAAACAAACATCAACATTCGGATGAGCTAGATTTAGTGTGAGGCCATTTTATTCTTCTATTTTGCACGATGAGGTAAAAGTTCGTCTAACATGTTGCCGTCCTTCGTGTTGTGGCTGTATAATACAACAACACTAATTCGCCACAAGGATATTATGGTTGTCTAGTGTTTCCTTGATAATTCTGCTAAATTGAATAAACATTTTCAGATGGGGCGTATAATTCTGTGGCTAGACACAGAAGAAAATTTTGGTTTTTTATCTAAAATAGTAAATATTTCATGCTGCATTTGAGTGTTTAATATTGTTAGCTTCATGTTCCTTTCCAACATCATTCATTAAGAAAATCCAACATAAATGTACGTTTCAAAAACAGATTTTTAATCAATATGTTTCGTTTTGTTGCTTGTGTTTTTCTCTCCCCACCCAGTTCTGCAATCAATCTTTCCGCCCAATGCACAATCACATTGGCACACAGCCACAAACACAACAACACAAAAAAGGAATACACCAGCTGGTATAACATGGGCACACCGGCCATGGGAACGATTGATTTACTTTGAGCAAGCAATATTTCAATCGGAAAATGTGTCCACTAGCACAAACAAGTTCCCAGGTTTTCCTTGTTGCACCGGAAGCATCACAATCGGACCCCGGTACGATGGATGCAACGAACCGGACCGCCCGGAAGAAGTACGCAGCAGCTGCACTCGGTCACTCGTTCATACACTCGCTCTAATGAGGATTGATTGTCAGAAATGCTATTGGCAAAACCACAAAAATTGACATCACAACTGAACCTGATGATGATGCTACATCGTACCAGTAACTAGCTGAAATCGACAAAGTACTACGTAAGAACATAAACCGACTAGCAAAGGACATCAATTTGCCTTCAGTTAATTAAGCTCCAACACTTTTGTATGCAATAAAAATCGATCTTTCTACAAACTAACATTTAGATGGTGAAATTTGCAATTCAAAGAAATGCGCAAAACGATAATTTAAAAATACGCATACCCATCAATCATTGCATTACAGCCAAAAAAAACCGCATTACAGTAAGAGAGAATTTTGTGAAAATCAATTCTGATCGTATTAACGGTCGTAGCGCCGTTTTTTCGAACTATGCAAATATCGACTGTTGCGCTTGTCACCCATTTCACCATCCGACACTGTTCCAAATGTCCTTCTTGCGCGAATGTAATGAAATGATGGATTGATTTTACCTCCAGCTAACATTCCACCAACAAACAACCATACATATCAAACTAAACCATCATGGTGAGCTTCCCAAGAGCTTTTGCACCCTTCGTTACTTCGTCGAACTTTTGCCCGGTTTGGTCAGGTTTTGTCCTGGCTGGTACTATATTCCTCCCGTCCGATCTTTAGTATCTCCGCACGACTACCAACAAACCCAGAAACGCTTCATCAACGTCACATCACAACCCTGCATAAAACCACCACCCCGCGAGGGAAGGGCGAGAAGGAAAATTCTCCAGGAAAATGACGATTCTCCTTTCACCAGATTCTAGCAACAACAAAAGCGGACAATATCCAGAACCGCATATCGAACCGGTATAACGGCACGAAAGCACGATAAGCTGCTGAATGTAGCAAGGCAGCACGAGGTTTCGAGCACGGCATAAAAGGGGTGAAAGGATCATTGCCAATCCACAAATAAACCCGAAACCAGCCACCCGGCCAGTGTTCGCCCCAGGTCTGGTTGCGCCCGCAGTGTACGTGCGGGAAAAAGCAATACCGATGCATGCAGCAGCATTATCAATCATAACGACCGAAGGAAGCAGCATAAAAGGGGTTATTAAACTTTTATTCCTTTCAAGCCATTCATTAACCGGGCGCGGCTGTAAGCCTTTCCCGCAAAAGGGTCAACGGATTGAACCGGGGCAAGCATTATGATGCTGACGTTTGCTGCTCGTTTGCTACTTATGCGATGACGATGTTGTCGCATTCGATAATGATACTTAGTATCCAGTATCTGCTGCACACGGACCAGGGGGGGGGGGGGGGGGGGTGTCTGGGTCGGGGCAGAAGAAGACCCCCGTACTCGGAATCCCGTACCCCGTACCCGATGATGGTCTTGCAGTAATGCCAAAAATAAAGTGTTACCGAAAAGAGGGTTTGTTTTTTTTTGCAGCCCCGAGAGTGATGAGATCGTGCAGAGACACCGGACACGGTCGTATGGATGCCATTTTCGATGACGTAAAAGTGATCCGAGATCCGAGACGAGCACAATGATGGATGGACAGAGATTCGGCGCAAGGATTATGGGAGCGTTATCAATGTGACAGTATTTACGCTTCGCTGCCTTGCATCGAATCATTAAAGGTTTGCTGATACGCTCTGCCCCTGGGTGACGTTTTACGAGCGTTAAATATTATCGTCTTTTTATAAAAAAAACGCGCCACAAAATTTACGAACGTTTGCAATCGAAATGGATGGGCGAGAGTGTGAAGTAGAAAATCGTGAAATCCGTTTTCTAAATCAGAACTTACTAATCCGCGCGAGTGGTGAATGCGATAAATTGTATTGATTGTATCGTTGGCAATATTAATTTCAATGGAACAATAGTTTGTGCATAAAATAATCTAATGCGACCTAAATGTGTGCAATTTCATTTAAAAAATATCCACATAACTGATTGTCAATGTTTAGAGCAATACTAAATTAAGCACCACTGCAGTCTACTAATTGATGACCACCATTTTAATGCTCGATATGCCGATACGCTCAATATCCCCTAACCCTTGTTCCATGCCTAACAACCAGAAAACTGATGCTAATCAACCATTCCGGGACTAACACACTATTGGACCGTTCTGCGAACCATCGCAACTGACAGCCCTCGGAAGAACGGCAAACATATGCTCAGCCAGCCATATTACTCCATACGCACACCCACTAATGTCGTCATCGTGCAGCTCGAGAACTATGGAACTCGGGGTTGTAAGGCAATAAAGTAGCAAGAAAAAAAACTTCTGCTACGGATCATCCAAATTGTTACGATGGGTACGATGATACGTTATGAAGAAGGGTAAACCAGCAAAAAAAACTACCACGCAAAGCAAAAACAAAAGCTTAACCCGTGGTCATAAAATCGCACCACCATATAACCCGGAACGAGTTGGCCGAAAAATCTTCCACAAGCCGCACAATGTTCATTCGTTCATCTTAATTACAAAACCCGAACACCACCAGTCACCGTCAACGTTAGCTACCGAAAACCCAGATAAAGGAGTATGTCCGATCTCTTTACCCCGGTTGGAAAATCGTTGGATTTGGTGATGAAATGAAGAGCAAAAAAAAAGGCAAAAAGCACCAACTCGTTGAAGTTACCGAGTAACATGTCGAAATCACCTCTAAGTCTGCAATGAGTTTTCACGATTTCCCTTTCCCGAGGAAAATAGCAAAAACCAACAAAACAAAAAAAAGTTAGGAAATAAAATCCTTACGCTACCGTAAAAAGGAACAAAAACAAGAACGATTCGTACCTTGTGAACCATATTGGACCCACAAAAAAAAACACCCCAAAAAGGGCCGCAAGTGTTCAATGGTACAGCGTTTGAGAAGGTTGGTCAAATCACCATATGCTTCCGCGTACAACATGTGACGCAAATGTGTACCCCCACAAAAAAACCCCAATTCGCACTCTCAGCAAACCCAAATGCATGCTGACACCAGGCTCGAATCGAAGAAAAACTAATCTAACTGTTGGGGGTGTGTGTTTGGGGGTGCAAAAAAAAATGGTGGTTAATTACAGTGCACACCTTTCCCACTATCGTTCGCTAGTGTTCTCGAAAAAGCAGAACCGTACTAGAAAGTGAACAGAAGTACTAGCTTACGCTATTCGTAGGAAAGAGTCTATAAAAGTTAGATCCAAAAGGTTCAAACGCTCACGCTTGGCAGCAGTCGTGATATAGCCAGGACGCATCACCTGTCCATTACTCGTCCCTGTGTCTTCCACTCACTGGTCGAACGTGGTTGTGCTGGGTATTTTACTCACCTCTCAAAACGTTGATTGCGTCCGCTAGTTACTGTTCCACGGGCAGTATTAGCACGAAAGAAGAAGCAAAGCATTTTCCACGAACGATCGGATGTTCACGGAACGATGCAATCGCTTGCAGTGGTAGGCGATGGTCCTACAACCAACGGTACCGCCGTGATCCATCCACTACTTCACACACACGGGATGCCTGAAGTCAGGCCACACTGCACCATAACGGTGGGAACATCACCGATCGGAACACCGCTACACCGAAGAACTCGTAGAGAGCAACAACAAAAAACGCACACACACAGGGAGAAGACGTGGCTCGGATAAAGAGTTTTCCGAACGAATTATCTCACCCCGCCCCCAAGGAACCACACCACACGATGGGAGCTTCACTTTCACACTTGCTGGGCTACTTTCACGCAGGCTTCAATTATTTCCGAGTAAACTTGTTCCGCACTTCGGATCAAGCATTTAATTCTCTTAGATGTTGGGCTGGATGTTGGGAGATTCGGAGACCGATGCACTCGCACAGGACGACCGATGCCACGCTCGATCTGACTGATGCACGTTCCGCTTTTGTGGTGGATGTGAAAAAAAAACAAACACACAGACGCTTTTCTAAGGTACTACTGCTGCAAGCAAGCACGCTGCTGCCGACTTTAGAATGGCTAGTGAAACTTTGTGGAAACTTTCGCCTCTTATTATCACGACGGTACGCACAGCACTTGCATAAGCCGCACACCCGAAGGAAGAACACTTACACGGCGGATCATCATTTGGTCGGCTTGGTGATTCCAAAAGGATTTAGTACGTTTTTCGGTTTGCTTTATCTTTTTTTTTTTATTTTTCACTTCACAAAAAGCTTTTATCTTACGATAAGCGCACAAACACGCTCGGTGCACTTAAACAACAAACTAACGAGGGAACAAAAAACACTCACTTTACTACACACGGTGAGAGCCATATCTCACCGGCTTCACGGTTGCTTCACTGCACACAATTACCCACACATTACCCATCGTTCTCGGCCATATTTACTCTATTTCATTGCTTTTTCTTACACAAAAACCCCTTTTTGTGTTTGTTATTGAACCTCGCGCTGAAGCCGACTGCGATGATTCTGTCTAGCTTTTTGCGCACCAGAGTAAGAAAGAGAGTAAATTATGTAACTATATGCTTTTTTATGTACACTGAATCACACACACACAGAGATACACACACGCACGCACACAATGGTTCGAAAACACGCGAAATAGTTGATCTCACAGCTGAGATGTCCTTTGCCATTCACTATATAGATCGAGTTCTGTAATCAAAATGTATCGTTTTGGAAAATTAATTACAACAAAATATACCACAAAAATAATTCTTGTATAACATATTTAATGCTAATATTACTTATCCGATGTAAAAATGATTTATTTTTGCACCCCTGGACAAACATAAAGCGAATGTGAGAAATATTTATCTCCAATATTTTGCACAACCCTTCTTTTCGCTTACGCGTACAAAACACAGCAAAAGCATAAAAAAAGCTCAAACATACGTTACTTGCGCTGTATTGTGCAAACGTGGCTAGAAACTCGAAATATACAAAACTTTTTGACTTCCGGATGAGCTACGAGACTATTGCGCGAGTGCAACGTTTTCCTACGTCGAACTGTCTAACTCAGGAATCCGCTTTTAACTCCGGAACTCCCGTTCTATTTATAGCCGTGTTCTATATTTATCTTCTACCTTCTCTCCCTTCCTTCCTCACCCACACACACTCACAAAAAAAAGTTTCATCCCTCTTTCATCCCTTACTCTTTTTACTGTTTGCTTCCTATATTTCAGTTGCATCTCGTTTGCTCCGGTTTGCAGTAAGTCAAGTTTAGGTGGGCTTTATTGTTTTTTTTTCTGCGACCGCTCGTACGCGTCCTTGGCGCCGGTTGCCCTGGAAATGACATTGGAGCACGGATTAAGGGATTTATAACGATGCTCTTTTCACTGTGGTTAGTCAGCGTGCCAGGCCAATGCAGCCAACGGTAGCTGTTTGCGATAAAGTGAGGATTCTGAGCCACCAATTTGGCAAAGCTTCGTAATCCATGCCATTGGGTTTATATTTATCTGTTCTTTTTGGGGGCTTTCAATTGAGAACAGCAGTGCTATAGTAGGGGCAACCTCTTCAGACCACTTTTTTTGTTTTTTTCTTCAATTAGTTAAAATATGTCGTAATGAATCACATTGTATGAGTCACACCGAACAGAACACCAATTTATACGAACGCCGTTTAATTCAGACGCTAAGAAATTCATCACGAATAGAATCACAATTTCCTTTGATGCTTCTTCGCCGCACTAACCAGTTAAACTACTGTCCTCGGTACACGCAATTGAACGGCCAGAAACTGGAACACAAACGCCACACTACGGTAGCCACACCACATTCGTCTCTTGAACGGGACTTGACACGGACTGCAAATGTCAACCGAGCGTTCCGGCGACACACTAGCCGACATTGCACACCAACGGAACGGGACAAACCGTGTTGACGCACACTAATGCAACACCGACACAGCAAGCAGCGTGGATTGGCGCGTGGAAAACTCGCGAAATTTCCCAGCATCCAGCATTACGCTCACGGCAGTCGAGCCGTAGACAAAATCGCTTCTCTTCGTGTTTTGCAAGAGAGAGAGAGAGAGAGAGAAACGGTTAACCAAGAGAGTCGGATGAGAACTAAAATATGTGCGAGAGTGTACGTGTTAGAAAATGTCCATTCTCCTGTACCGACGGAAGGACTCTCAGCGTTTTCGCACACTTGCACACTGGTGGACGCGAGCAAAAAGGACACGTTCGGTTGGTAGTGTTGGTGCGTTATAGCAGCAGCAGGTTAGAAGTCAACTTGAATGAAGCGGCTATGACAAATGATGCTGCTACGGCCACTACAATATTGTAGCACGGCTTCAAGTGCCTTTTCTTACACCGTGTTTAGCCAATAATAGTTAAAAACTGTACTTCGAATTTAAATTCCGATTTGGAGGTTTGACTCTCGATTTAAGCCAAACTAAAGTAAGCAGCAAACAACAAGCATTTTTCCGACCGTACGGTAAGACAATCGCCTCGAAGCACATTGTCGTGACCTTGAAAGTTTTCCGCTATTCTCCTTACACAAAATCACACACTTTCTCGAAAGGTAGCCACCGTTCAGAAGTTTTCCACCCAACAAACCGTGTTCGAGGCAAGTATTGCACTATTAACCAGACTGTCATCGAGTTTTTGTTTTTCTCCAAAGAAACATTCCACAAATTGCATATACCGGCATCAGTTTTCTCGCTCCCGCATTTCCACATGCAAGCAAAACATGAAATACTAATCGTCAACTGCGGGTACATTATGGGATGATCCATCAGGAACTAACCAGCCACCCGTACCTTGTGACGCTGCCTGTGATGCGGTTTTAATTTTCCACTCCAACAACGATCACCATTCGATGGGGTCCATTCTTTCGCTTCTGGTTAGTTCCAAACCGCGGAAGGTTTCTGTATTTTTTGTGCTTTCTTCTCGAAAAAAAACATAAGCAAACAACGAGATAAATGGGGAAAGAGGAGCAAAAAAAAGGACCACGTCCTAGTGCTCGACATACAGCGAAGAAATTGCGGCAAAACATATATATATAAAGTGCACCGTACCTCGAACCGCAAAAATGATAATATCGGTTGAGATGTGCTGGGCCGGGAATAATAAAATGACCAAAAAATTAAATATAGCAACACGAAGGAAAGGTTCCAACAAACAACAAAAGAAAAGCCGATAAAGAAGATATGATGCGAGTGTGTGTGTGAGAGAGAATTGAAAAATCATTTCAAAGAGAAAATAGAAGCCATGGAAAGTACGAACTACCGGAGTGGTTTGTAAGAATGGTTAAAGCAAGACGCTCGAACAGAAATTATAAAGAAAGAAAAAACGAGATTTACGCATTTTCAACCGATTCCGGCATTTACGCAAAATGGACAAAAGAACTGCCGCTTTTCTTTTTCCTTTCCCACAATATTTTCCCCTTGATATTTGATGTGTTGGTTGGTCAGCTGGGGGGCCGGCAATTTGCCTTGACAAAATCTTCACTTTCGAATTTCATTTCCCAAAAAAGCAAAAATCGCTTTTTCAAGTGAAGATTTAGCTTTCAACGATACGGATTATCGCATTGTTTTTTTTTTTAACGTATCAACCATCAGTGCGTCATTGTTTTGCTTCCGCAAATTTTCCGCAGAAAACTTATCAACTAGGTCAAGTGAATAATTTAATTTAACATTTTCTGACTCTATGCTATATGCAGCAATCGCTAAAAAACCAGGAAACCGATGACCAATTCTAGCTAAAACAGATAAATAAATTAATTACGCTAAGGGGTATGATATGGTTCACATTTTTCCTTGGTATTACTCATTCGCAGCTTAGGTAAGGATAACGAATTAAGCATTAGTTAGGAAGTGGTCGTAAACGACGAGAAATCTAAGAAAATTGCAGGTAAAGGAAATGTGTGTTGAATCGTAAACCAATCCTATAGAAAATGTAGGAAAATATCTCTTTCTTTAAGTGCAAGTAAGTGGTTAAAAATGTAACAAATGAAAAGCTTTATAAACTGTTGCACCATTTTGATACGATTTGTGCAAGCATCAATTTCAAAGCTTTGTTTTGTTGCACATTTGCTTGAATTATTTTCATTTTTATTTTCCATTTAACCATCTGACTGTTGATGTTTCTGGTGCTAAAGAACAAAACAATGAAGGAAAACGATGCACGGTTATCGTCAACTTATTTCTTTTTCTAGACGATCGTTTTATGTTCGAATGAAAGGATAAAAGCTGGATAAAAGAAGAATAAAAAAAAACCCAAAAAAAAACGCTCTCCCAAACTGGTTCACTCTGCGTATCGATGATAGTGGAAATTTTCCCGAATTGAAATCACCTGATTTGCGTTTGGTTCGGAAACATTTATCGTCCATTGTATGGACCGGGGGTTTCATGGCGGAGTGCAATCGTACGGAGTGGTACGGGTGTCCGGGCCACCCAAGCGCTAAAGTGCTGACTTCAAGCGAAGCTTAACTCGGTGGAGATTTGCTACTTACTCTTCCACCCTTACAAAACCACCCTTTTCCCACCCTGTTTTCTCCCCCGTATCCTGCAGTATCTCTCCTAAGGTTTGTGTGAGTGTATGGCGCGGGTTTTTTTTCTTGGTTTGCAACTCCGCAATAGCCATTACCTAACCGTTTTGCAGACATTTGCCGCAGACCATGCAGATGTCCGTCCGTAAGAAGGCATCCGCTTGTTTCGTTTTTCTTTTCTCCTGTGTACTCCATTTTTTTTCGCCTCTCGCTGATGCTCCGTACTTGGCCAAAGTGCGACAAACAGAAGAGGAAGCGGCATCCAAGGCAGCATCCAATTCCCAACGATGAAGGCAACGAAAACCCGTAAGGGGGATACCAAAAAGGAGGTTGGGCAAATTGTTTCTTTTCTTCGCAATTGCTTCCACACTATCCATGGACGAACGAACGTGAAAGAACTCCCGGTGGAATGCTTTAAAGGCGGTAGCAGTAGCAACAGTACGCAGCGGCACTAGAAGCTCGTTAGGCTAAAAGTTCCTTTTTTCCAGAGGATTTCTACACCCCCCGGTTGAGGGTCCCTGGAAGCGCTTGTTTCGTATGCAACGGGCGTCGCAAAAGAAGCAAAAGTGCTGGATGAAAAACGGATGAAAGTAATCCACGGATGAACGGATGCACGGGGGAAGTAACCCCGGTTTCGGGGGTACGAAACGAATTAGTGTATCGGTCACCGGGCACGACCAGTTCGATGACGTCAAACCATGTACCGATGTGCCATAATATATGTATGTAGGACAATCGGTGCTGCACACGACTGCTGCATAACATACGACCATAACGTTCGTAACCCGAAAAACTGGGAGTGACATTAGCATGCCGGAGGGAGGGGGAGAGGTGGAAGAGAGGGAAAGGGAAATAAAAAATTCTTACAAACAAGAAACAACAAGTTTTCATTATCCGATGCTAAACAGAGACATCGAAACTAAACGATTCAAACAAGCTACTCGGAAGGGTGTAAATTTTAGCTTAACAAGGTGTGAATATCATGTTAACTGACTGCAAGTTAGGACGACAAATGGGTACAATCTTTCTTGCGCAAGTAAAACGACCATGAAAGTGGAACGGAATTTCAATTCATCCAACACCCGTTCTCCAAAAAAAAAAAAAAAAAACGCTCCACCATCATCCACCAACTGAAGGCAGAAACAAGCAGATAGCAAAAATTGGATCTGCAAACTGCACGTTTTCGGAAATGCTTCCTTGTGCGTGTTTTTTTTTGTGTGTTGGTGCTGCTGCCCCAAATCGTCCATTTATATTGTTCGCTCTTGTCTTCACTTCCAGTTGATTGATAATTGGTGGCATCCGCACGCAACCAACCGCTTCCGGCAAAAGGGCACGAAAAACGGATTTGCTTCTTTGCCGAAAAAAGAAAAATGGATCTTCCCTCGACGGACCGTAACAGGAACATGTTCCTTACACGGTTAATCAGATGTGTGTTATGCAGTGAAGCTTTAGTTTATTTTCTTTATTTTTGCTTCTAGGAAAACATTTTCCTAATATTTTTTAAGTTTACGGAAAAACATTTTGAGTAACATTAAATTCTAATGACAGCAGCGGAACTATTTTTTTTTTTGAGTTTTTGGAACTGGAAGCGAAACAAAATCAGTACCTAAGAAACGCTGCTCAATCCAATTCAATTACGCTTCGACTGCATTTTTATGCTGCACTGCACATCCTGCAGTCGATTAGTATGGGGCAGTTTTGGGTAGGGCAAAAAAAACTGTATTCCTGTCCGAAACGATTTAAATGGAACAAATTAGAGCTAATGGTACGTGATGTAGCCGGAGCTTCGATATGAAAGCTAAATTCAATGAATCGTGATAAAAAACAGGTTGACTCTATTATTTTTTAAACCAAAAAAAAACACTTTGTACCAGTTTAAACGTGTGGAACAAGTGTCATTAAAATATAATGAAAAACAAAAATTCAAATGCATCAAAAACTCATCCAGACGCTTGTCCTCTTCGATCTTCGACAACCAAACAAAAAACGAATTGGTAACATAACTTTCCGTGCAATTGTTTCCGCTTTGTACAAAATAATGTTCGGAAAAATTCAACCCTTCCCACAAACCCTACCACCCGGAGTTAGTTGAAGTCCAAACTCCCTAACAAACACACGCTTCGTTTCATGGGTGGGATGATACCAAGCAAAAAAAAAGGTTCGCCCCTGATGTGTCGCCCGGATTAAACCATTCGGGTAAACTATGACAACATTGTTCGCAACTCATCCATGCGCACCGGAACAGCACGAAACTAAGTGCCACTCGGTGAATGGTTGGGATGCCTGCTGCACTGGCAAGGGTAGGTATGGGAAGCGCTGAATCAACAGTATATCACAATAAACTATTACCGAATACAAAACCTTTTTCAAAAAAAAAAGGGAAAGAGGTCTCATCGCTGTCGGTCACAACGATTCGTTTGGGGCACTCAAAAAAAAGGGAAAACTTGAGCGAAAAAAACAACAAATGGATAAAACTGTCCCGGTATAAACCATACCGAACCCGGTTGGGTGTAGTGGTGATTGGATAGAGTGGTAAGGAAGAGGAATTTTTTGGTAACTCTGTACGAAACTAAACTTCCTTTGAATATTTTTTTTGGTATTTGTTGTATCACTACCTTCCCAAAAAACACCATCCCACAGTTATATCCATGGTCCTTGGAAGTTGCTCCATGCGTAAAATTCTTTTCAAGTACAGAACAAAAAAAACAGGGAAGCAAAAGAACATGACCAAAAAGGAAATGCTAAGGTGGAAGACAGATGCGGCAAACGCCGCACCGGACTGGACATGCTTCACAAAAGGGAAAGCATATAATTTGAGGCTGTGGTTTCCGTTCATGAACCGTAACATATTTCACACCTTTTTCCACCAGCAAAAAAAAAAACAAAACTTTGGCCAGAGGAGAGAAAGAAAAGAAAAAAAGCCAAGAACACTGCAGAAAAACAAAGGAAAAAGTGAAAACTGGTAGCTCCTGTTTTGAAAGTGAACAAAAACAAAACTTGAGAAGAAAACACAAAAATACCACAACAAAACTCCTGCAGCCTGTCCGGTTTGGTACGCTTTTGCGACTTAAAAGTGACTGTCGACATGTTTCGCTGCAGGAGCTTTTTCGTCTAGCGACGCACAGTGGTCCAGTTTGGTGTAATGGAAGTCAAAAATTTTTAAATATTGTTCATGGAAAGAGGACATACTTCCCTTCAAGATTATATATTTAAAAGAGAGGCAAATATTCTTAAAATAATTCAAACCTTCATTCTGTTTTGAATATATTTTTATATCAGGATATTTAATATTTTTTGTTTATATAGACCCTATAATTTATGATATTTATGATATTTATGACGACAAATTTAGGATATTGTTTAATAAACTATTCTGCATTAAATATACATGTACTTAGTTTTCCAATTCAGACATACAAAAATCTCAGCAAAATGTCGACCACTGGACCATCATGCAACGCTAGAAGCAAATCGTGTGAGCGACG
Source organism: Anopheles funestus (assembly GCF_943734845.2). Taxonomy (NCBI): domain Eukaryota; kingdom Metazoa; phylum Arthropoda; class Insecta; order Diptera; family Culicidae; genus Anopheles; species Anopheles funestus. The sequence continues at coordinate 12,783,057 of NC_064599.1, read as the reverse complement.
GAATGTCACTTATCCGTTGGTTTTGTTGAGGAAATTTTATACTCCCATCACTCCGCTTTCTTCTCGCAGCTATCCTGTCCGACCCACACATGTCGGAATGAGTACAATTTAATTTACTCTAGTGTCGAACGGAGAAAAAGCATCCAACGACAGTGTAACCGTTTAATAGTACGCGTTATACGCAAGTGAACCATAACCCCATGGTTCGGTTGTTGGCGACATTCGCACTCTAGCGCTCCGTGTGATACTTCGCTAATTTATTCTACAGCTCGTCCCGGGCGACAAGTTGGTAAGAAAGAATTTCTCAAAAGTTGTCCGAATCTCTGCTACCAACTGGGCCCAGGCCCGTAGACAGTTCCGATGCGTGCTGGCAGTTCAAAAAAAGGACGTTAATGTCGTTGCTTGTCACAAAAATTACTTAAAACTTGCGCGAATGAAAGTTAACGATTAGAGGGGCTTATGGTTCCCTGTTTTGTGACCGCTCTTTGCTGAATCACTGAAGCTAACTTCACATCTCAGTACCGGCATGTGAAGGGTCGGAAAAGTTGTTCCGTTTCAGTCTCTTTCCAGCATGCAAAAAATAAACGAGCGTTACTGCTGGTATCGCGAATTCAATGGCGCAGTTAATAGAATTATTATGTCCACAAGGGACGCACGGACGGAAGACGCTTGCGAACAGCCGACCGGAGCAGACGTGTTTACACTTTGCTCTCGCCTTGGTATTGGAGTTCTACAAAGCTTTTTCTACCTTTGGCGTGCCTCTGGTAGAAATTAGTGGAGTGCTCACAGCAGGTGTTACATCAGCGACTTGGAAGTGGAATATTGTGCTTGTGTGTGTGTGATCGTGCTAACAACAGTGAAGTGGTGTCGCGTTCCGAATTACTCTGTGATTGGATGTGGCTGTGCTTTATGTGTTGTGTTTTGTGATCCCTACGAGCGCGAATTCTTTTTTAATAAAGTGTTCTCTGTGACACGAGTGTTAGCTTGTGAATCCAGTGAAAATCTGCCCTTTTTGTTTATTAATTTATTCATTGATCCAATTAAGTTGCCTTCTGCGACAAATTGCCAACGGGTTCTTGTGAATTATATCCAGTTCTCTCTTCTCTTCTTTCTCACTAATTTCCAACGGCATTCTAATCGCCTTCTGCGTTAAGTGGATCATTTTAAATTTGGATCAAATTAAGTTGCCTTCTGCGACAATTTTACCGACTAGTGAAATTGAGAACATTCGTGAAAGTGTCTGGTGCGCGAAGAACCTTCAGTTGCGCGTGCGTGTGCGACTAAGTGCAAACAAGTGCAAGTGGGAGGCGTCCGCGTCTGTTGATTGCCGTATTTTTTTTGAGTTATTGTCTTCCACGATAATTCACGGATATTCTACAGGCGGCGTTGACGCCCCAAGTTGGTGAAGCCCTCTGCCAAACCAGTCCCGCTTTAGTGAGTGCCAGTGTATTGATTCAACGGATAATTAAGATCAATTGGGAGGCGACCGCGTCTGTGGGTAATCGTTTTGATTTGTTGTCTTCTACAATAAATACGCGGATTTCCGACGGACGGCGTCGACGCCACAAATTGGTGCGGCCCTCTGCCAAAACCAGTCCCAACTTAATTGTCCTAGTGCTTGTGCGTGCGTGTGGGTGTGCTCCAGAGATTGATCCTCAAGCGACGAAGCATCCCACAAGTGCCAGCGCAGATTCAAACCGGCATGTCCTAGACATTTAAGATAGCAGAAATTTTAATTCATAAATTATTCCCAACACTCAATAACATTAACCATAAATCCGTTAAAACCTTGCCTACCCAAGTACAAATCCCCTGTCCCCATTTTAAAAATCGCTAGGAAAACCCACAAGAATTTCAAAAGTCCAGAGCAAAAACCCATTCACAAACACACAACATTTAGCCCTAACCCATATTAAAATAGCATACACGGACCAAACCCACACTTCCCTACGCTCAAAATATTTTTCTCCTTTGCACCTGCCACACCCTCCTAAAATAATATTTAACAAAACGCACTAAACCCCTTTCCCACGCGCAAGGTAGTTTCTCCCCCCTCGCCAAACTACGTACGCACTTGCTACCTTGTACCCGTAACGGGGGAAATCCCACCAGCCAGCATCCTTTGCTTATTCACCATTCACTATTGCACCTGCCACACCCTCTAAAATAATAATCAACTGTACGCACTAAACCCCCTTTCCATGCGCAAGGTAGTTTTCTTCCCGCTCGGTAGTTTATTCCCACGTACACACTTGCTACCTCCTACCCGTAACGGAAAAAACCCCATCAACTAGCATCCCTTGCTTATTCTCCCATCCGTAGCTCCCATCCGTCACTTCTCTCTCTTACACCCAAATAACCAACTCACCACTCACCCAACAATTAGTTCACTTACTAATTCATTCATTTAAATCTCAAACTAGGAGTTCCGTTCCGACACAATATCTCCTAAATTAAGCCTTAACTTATTAATTCTTTTACCATCACATCAACATAAAAACTAATCCCTGAATAATTTTCTCCCTGGAAATAATCAATCTTCACTCAAAGTATTCTAATAAATAAATAACAATATATTAGGTTTCCGTAGACAAATCCAAATCCCCTTCAAAATACCCTACTGTACACTCTAGAATTAAAATTTCCGAATATTAAACCAGTTTCGATTTACGACCTAAACCTACCAAATCCGAAAATACTACTATTTATATATATTTTCTTCTGCATATCCACAACATTTTTCTCTCTCACGTTTAGCACAAATCAAATAATACTATTAATTTATAATCTCCCCCCCCCCCCCCCCCCACATTATAAACAAGACTACACTCTCCTTCTTTTACTACAATTGCAGCTCTAATTCTCCTATTTTCTTACAGTCAAATTCTCACACCCATCCCATATATCCGTTAAACCCACAAGGCAATACTACACTCTCCTCCTCTCTTATATTTTCAGCCAAAATCCTCATCCCCTCATAACTAATTTACCAAATCCCCTTCCACTTGTTAACAATACTACACTTTTCCTCTTCTCTATCTCTTATCAGTGCTAATTCTTTTCTTATTCATAAAAAATCCTTAAATTCCTCCCCTCTATCAAACAATACTACACTCTCCCTCTCTTCTTATATTTCCAGAAAATTGCTTAACCTACCCCCCCCCCATTATTAACAATACTACACTCTCCTTCTTCTCTTTTATTTCAGGAAAAACCTCTTAATTCAACCCTCCTCCCCCAAAAAAAAGCAACACTACACTTTCCCTCTGTTCTTATAATTTCAGATAGAACCCCTCCTACCCAATTAAACAATACTACACTCTCCTTCCTCTCTTCTCTTCCAGGGAAAAACCTTTCACTCTTATCCATATCCTCCAAAAAAGGCAATACTACACTTTCCCTCTGCTCTTATATTTCCAGGTAAAAAACTTCATCTGCTTCCACTATGGCCCCAATGACGCGCAGTACCTCCAGGTCGCAACTGACCGCATCGCCCAAGCGACTCTCGGGACCGGCCCGGGTGACCTCCAGAGGACGGGCCTCCCTAAGCACGGCGACCCCGTTGATGTCAACCAGACAAGAGGCCCTACTCACTCGCCGGATGACACTAGGCTCCTCGCCGGCCGTGCCAACCCTTCCATCAGCGGAAGCTTCCGCACCTTTGAAAAGCACTTCGAAGGTTGGACTGGGCCTGGCAAAGCGGTCGACGTTGCAGCCGGTCATCGAGGGGAGTGCTGGACCACTGGTTACATCTACGGCTGGGCGCAGCTTGGAGGACTTCCTGGAACGGTACCCCGTTGGCAACAGTCCCGCGAATGATTTAGAGCGGGCAATGGCGATACTGACTGGCTTAATCCGTGACATACGGGACGGACAGAAGACAAAAGGACTCCACACTATGCCAAAAGACTGGGCACTCAAATTCAGGACTACCTTGAATTTGATTGCCGATACAGACGACAAAAAAAAGACGGGAAATCAAGACAAAACAACAATGACGGACGTTCCCGAATCACCGCCACGTGCAGTGGACGAACTACCGGAACTCATTGTGACACCGGTTGAGCGGCAGTCCACGGGTAATGTAGGTGAAGTGGCCAGGCCTTCACTCGTGGAGGCCCAGCCTGCACCCCAGTCTCCCAGAAAACAGCTGTCTCCCGGTCCGACCAAAGAGGAGGTGGAAGAGCTGATGCACACGACGGAATTGATCTTGGAGGCCAACAACAAGCTTCTGCTTAAGTTGAACGCTGTAAAACAGTGGACACAGGAACAAACACAAGCACAAACACAGATAAACCAAACATCAGACAACCCAAACAGCAAAGACACCACACAAACAGACAAACCAACAAACACACAGGACACCCAAACAAACAACCCCTCGACCCACACAAACAAAATGACAAAAACACCAAAAGACACAAACACCAAAACACAAACAAACAAAAAGACCGAAACCACACAAAACTCTGAAACAGACATCCCCACGTCCACGGACACACCCTTGACCCTCTCAAACGATGAGACAAGCAACATAACAGATAAACACACAGACACACAGACAGCCAAAAAGACAAAGAAACGCAAACGCAGACAAAACAAGAGCAAGACTACGGGCAACAGACAGGACCAGGACAAGTCTCAAGAACCGGCACCCGAATGGACAAAAGTTCTGAGCAAACAGGCCAAGCGACGGGCACGGAGGAAGCAGCGGAAGCAGGAAACAGTGGCGCTTGACGCGAACCAGCATCAGCAGCGGCAGCAACCGGAGCATCAGCAACAACCAAAACAACCGAAGCAGCGCGCGCATCGCGTCCCAGATGCGTTGGAGTTGGAAACAACGAACAACACAACACAGGACGAGATGATGCGCATCCTCAAGGAAAAGCTGGGGGATGATCGGCAGAAAGTGGAGCGTGTAAGGATGAATTTCCAGGGGAATATTCTTCTGGAACTGTCCTGCAAGAGCCACGACGAGACGCTTGAGATGTGGCGGAAAGTGTCCGAAGCACTGGAGGGCAAAGCGAAAGCCCGACCACGGACCCCCACAACTCGCCTCACCTGCACGAACATTCCACCAAGCTGCACCAACGAGGAAATTGCAACGGACCTAAGCACAGCCCTGGGAGTTACGATCTACGCGGACCAGATCAGTACCGTTAAATCCAATTACGGAACGCTGGTCGCATTTTTCGGATGCCCAGAGGTGGCAGTAACGGACGACGTGCTACTAAAACAGCATGTTGTCGGATTCAGCCAGTGCTGCCGGTTCAAGAAGGTTGAGGTGAAGCGCCAATGCTATCGGTGCTACGAGTTTGGCCACATTGCCACTCACTGCCGTGGGAAGGATCGGTCAAGCAAGTGTCATCGATGTGCGGAGACTAAGCACTCAGGACCGTGCACCAAGGAACGGAAATGCCTCGTCTGCAAGGGCCCGGAAGCAATCGGGCACTCGTTCGGACAGCGCAACTGCCGCCAAGTAGGAGAAGGGGTAAAAAACCGGCCTCGTCATGATTAATGTCCTTCAACAGAACCTTAATCACAGCCAGCTGGCCCAGGACATGCTGATGCAGACTGCTCGGAACGAAGGCTGCGACATAGTGTTGATCGCCGATCCATATCGGATTCCGGAGAACAACGGTAACTGGGTCGCGGATCCGACGGGCAGAGTTGCAGCAGTATCGACAGGAAGATACCCTATCCAACGCATAATCGAGAATCGGCGGGATTACTTCGTCGTGGTCGAAATGCGTGGTATCGTTTTCTGCTCCGTGTATCTACCTCCTGTGGGGTCCGATTTGTCAGTGGAGGATTATCGACGCAAATGGACCGAAATTGCGTCGGTGATTCCGCGGAATCGGGACACCGTGATCGGCGGGGACGTCAACGCCTGGTCAGGAGCGTGGGGGATGGAACGCAGACACAACGATGGAGAACGAGTTCATAGGGGAGCAGTGGTGATGGATGCTATGGCATCACTTGAGCTAGTCTTGTTGAACCGGGGCAACCGGCCAACCTGGAGCAACAACAGTGGCCGTAGTTCCATTATCGACGTTTCCTTCTGCAGCTCGTCTCTTCTGGGGGAAAATAACTGGCGAGTCTGCGACGAAAATCCAAGTGACCACAATACCATCAAGTTTGCGGTCGGGAGGACGACGACGCAGCGTAACCTGGGACACAGTGCACAGCAGGCTTCGGAGAGCAGATGGGCAACCCGGTATTTCAACAAGGACTTGTTCGTTGAAATTTTGGGGTCACTGGACATCTACAACCGCACCCTCTTGGCGGACGAGTTGACGCAGGCAATGTCAACTGCCTGCGACGCGACGATGCCGAGATTGCCAGCAGCACGGGGAGGACGACGATCGGTGTACTGGTGGAATAACGAGATTTCCCAGTTACGTCGCACTTACATCGGGATGCGGAGAAGACTCAGGCGAGCCCGAACGGAAGAGCAGCGACAGGATCGCCGTCCGGCGTACACAGCAGCGAGAGCAGCACTGGAGCAAGCGGTCAAGCGGAGCAAGAAGGAGCAGGGCGATCAACTTCCGGAACAGCTGGGGCCCCACGGATTCGGGCCAGGCTACAAAATCCGGAGGCAGATGTGGCAAGGAGCCCGAGTACCGATGGAACGGGATCCAGCCAAGCTGCAGCACATCGTCGGCGAACTTTTTCCGATGCAACCGCCCATGGAATGGCCCACGGCAACAGGATTGACGGACGAGGACACGGCACGGGATGCCGTTACCGAGGACGAGCTGGTGAGCATTGCAAAATCGCTCAATCCCCAGCGTGCCCCAGGAGACGACAACATTCCGAACGTGGCCTTGATTGCGGCGATGACGGCGTTTCCACGCGTCTTCATGAGAACGTTCCAGCATTACATCGATTCCGGCCACTTCCCCGTCGAATGGAAGAGGCAACGGCTAGTGCTGTTCTCGAAGGCCGGGAAACCACCCGGAGAATCATCGTCGTACCGGCCAATCTGCCTGCTGAGTGTTCTGGGAAAAGTATTGGAGCGACTCATACAGCGCAGACTTACGGAGCATCTGGATGCAACGGGCGGTCTCGCTGATGCCCAATACGGATTCAGGAAAGGACGCTCAACCATGGATGCCATCAACAGGGTGATTGCCAACGGAAGGGTTGCGCTCGACAAGAAGCGCAGGGGCGATCGACTGTGTGCGATGGTGACAATCGACGTGAAGAACGCCTTCAACACGGCCAACTGGACAGCGATCGGAGCAGCTCTGCAGCGAAGGAACACGCCACCGTACCTCCAGGCGTTGCTGCGGAACTACTTCACGAATCGCACGCTCCACTACGAAACGGATGAAGGAATGGTCTCGTTACCAGTATCGGCAGGTGTCCCGCAGGGTTCGGTCCTAGGGCCAACACTGTGGAATGTTATGTACGATGACCTTCTTCGTTTGGAGCTGTTCGGAAAGCGTGCGGACATTATAGGGTTTGCTGATGATGTGGCGTTCACCCTTATAGGGAGGGACCCGCAGGAAATCAGCAACCTTGCTACGAGGAATCTGGAGACGATCGAGCGTTGGATGGATGGAGTGGGATTGAAGCTGGCCCATCAAAAGACCGGCTACATGATCTTCTGCACTCATCACAACCCGCAGGTAGGTCAACTACGTGCGGGGGGACACACGATCGTATCCACTGAATCGCTCAAGTACCTGGGGGTCGAGCTCTGCCGCAAACAGCACCACGGTCGGCATTTGGAGAAGGTTTGCAGCAAGGCATCACGTATCACGAATGTCTTGACCGCTCTGATGCCGAATAAGTGTGGCCCAAAAAGCAGCAGAAGGAGACCCTTGGTTAACGTTGGGAATAGCATTGTCCGTTACGCGGCACCATCGTGGGGACGGACGCTTCTTCAGAAGGACGTTCACCGGACCACGGTTCAGAGGACGCACCGCACAGGAGTTCTTCGAGTGGCCAGTGCCTTCCAAACGGTCTCCTACGATGCCGCTTGCGTGGTCGCAAGCACTATCCCGTTAGTCCTTCTCCTAGAGGAGGACATCCGCTGCCACGACGAAAAGGTAGCGAGGGGAAGTCCAGGACCAGACATACGAAAGCGGCAAAGGGAAGAGACCATGGGACGCTGGCAACAACAATGGACAGCCGGAGCGGGGCAGCCGAGATCGCCGGGGATGAAGACGAGGAGAATTATCCCGGACATTATGTCCTGGGTAAATCGTAAGCACGGAGAAATTGATTTCTATCTCTCTCAACTCTTTACAGGGCATGGGTTTCTCCGGAGCTACTTCGTCGAAAAAGGCATCCTCGACGGCTCGCCAAACTGCCCGGTGTGTGAACACCAAGTGGAAGATGTCGACCACGTAATGTTCCACTGTCCACGGTTTGCTCGAACCCAACACGAGATGCAGCAGCAGAGCCACACCCGCTTGACGATAGAAAATCTTGCAGCGGAAATGTGTGCCAACAGCAACACATGGGAAGCAGTCCGGACCGCCGCAAGGACCATCTTCAGAAACCTCCAAGTGAGATGGAATGAGGAAAGTCCACCTACGGCCAGACGGAGACGACAACAACGCCGGCGGAACACGGAACAAACGGGACAGCAACAGCTACCGCCGTAACCGCACCAAAGGATGACGACAACGGAAGCAGCAGCAGCAGCAACGAGTAACCAGAGCAGCAGCAGGAGCTAGACCCCACCGGAAGTAGCGGCTACGGACGGGCGGAATTAAGCAGCAGCAGCGGAAGGAAGGCACGAAGCAGCAGCAGCAGCTGAGACAACTAGGACGGATGACGCAGTAGCAGCATTGGAAAGCAGCAGCGCGTCAACAGGATGGGTGCATCGCACAAACGTTCCTGCATGGAGTACTACGCACATCAAGCGCATCGGCAGGGTTCGGATCAGGTCGAGGAGTGGTTTAGTTAGGGTCCCATCGGCTGCCGGGTCCGCTTCTCGGGCCCAGCGTCACGATGAATCCCACATAACCCATCTCGGAGGGATTGGTTTGTAGCCGCAAGCCGCCCTTCGAGGTGGGTACCTTTTGAAGGTTCCCTCCCCGTAAAAAAAAAAAAAAAAAAAAAAAAAAAAAAAAAAGGGACGCACGGACGCAAAACAAAAACATCAAAGCACAACAGAAAAAGCACCCCTCCGAAACGCACCGTCGCTCAACGGTCGGTTTGCCGGTGGGTATGTGTGCGTTTACGTTTCATGAAGTTACGGGGGTGTTGTCTTTTGCCATACCATGATCGCAGGGTAGGAGAAATGGCCGAAAAGTGGTAGCTTTTGTCGCATAGCGTTTCTTCTCCCGACGGTTTGCCCGGGGAGGGAGTGTAGGTATGGGATCGGATTTTACGCCAAAAGGGCAAAACTTTTGTGGAGTCGAGCTTTTTGTTAGCTAAATAATTTATTGCACCACCACTGAATAATGGTTTGGCGATAGGTTTGTTTATGCACCGCGCTCAGCTGGTTGATATACAAGTTGAGATTTTCTTTTTTTGGGGCAAATATGCCAACAACGGCACAACTGACTCTGTATGCTGTGCTATTCTATTCTAGCGCGGTGCAACCACATTAGGAGTTAGAGAGCATAATTTATTATAACAGATAAAGTAAACTTTGGCTTCATACAGTAAATGTAGTCGTGAAAGGATTTGTAAATGGTTTCCATTGCAACGAAGCAAAAAAAACCCAATTGAGTTTCATTACGGCGAAAATTTCAGAACGTTTCTTTAAAGCTCAAATTAATAATTTAAAGGCATGGAATAATTTTAATTGTTTAATATTCCAAATTTCTCTTTAACCACATAAGGAACTTCTTCAGGAACATTATATAGGAGTCGTCATTGCATAGCTTCATGGTGAATGCCGTAAAGCATAAAGATCTTGACGTCTAACTAGTGATGGGTAAATTATAAATTTGCCCCCGCTGGAGTTGGAGTCGGAATAACTCCGGCAAAAGAGAGCGGGGCTGGATCGACTCCTAAGCGAAATTTATCTCCATTTTCAATCCTTTGACGGACTCAAACGGACTCATTTGAACCCATTCGGACTCATCCGGGCTCGATCGAACTCGGAAGCGACCAGACTCGCCGGAGTCAATTTTGATATTTCGTCGGAGCCGGAATTCCGCTCCTGATTACACATCACTACGTCTAACGATTTTATTCACCGTCCAGCTATCATCACTCTGAAGTGACACTTCATCAGAAGTAGATTGGAATTCATATAACACTAAAATCTGTCCGTTTTTTTAAAAACATACCTCAAATAGTTTAATCGTTTGAAGAACAAAGTATTTCCCCGTATGCTGTTGGATCATTAGTTAATTCAAGTGATTGTTTCAAAGCATTCGAGCAAATAATTATATAATGCTATTTAAAGGTAATTAATCTTCAAACACTACCCCCAATTCCCCCTTTGGTACGATACCACCATTGTGTGGAATAAAATAATTTTCAAAGCAAATGTATACAACACGCTTTTAAATTCAAATATTGAATTGGTACCACAATCAGAGCGCATAATTCCAACCCGGCATAAGTGGATGAGAATTCTCCAATCTCCACTATCGAATTCCACCATCCTTTAGGCTGCAGCAGGCTTCGAGCTAAAACAAACATCAATGCACCACCAGCACAAAAGCAAACAGAGCAAATGGTTGATGCAGGATCATCATTTCTATGCTGTGGAATGTGCGATTTACCATTTATTGCCGTATCGACTCAAATTCAAACTCATCCATCCATATCCCGCAATAATCTGTAATGCAGTTCCCATTTTTGGTGGAATTATGACGGCCGAAGGTAATGGCTTATGGTCGTTAATCGGGCCACAGCACCCAGAAACGTGCGAAACCGCGTCCATCATCGATTGCAATTAGTGTTACGTATCGATACACTTCTAAATTAGATAATTTCATATCAAAGCTCATTTTCCACTGATAGCATCAACTGGAACCGGGACCCAGTCTGTAACGTGCTGTAACGTCGGCTAATTTTGGTTGTATAAATTTCAAAATCACTTCCCTTCGAGCAGCACGAGAATGTATCCTTTTTTGCTTCTTTCGACTGTGCCTTAACGTGCCGGAAGTGACAAACGATCCCAAAGCTTTTCCTTTTTTTAGCACACTGCATCCTAGCTAAAGTCGGTTTGAGCTTTCTCGCTCTAGCAGCTCGTGGTTCGTTTTAATTGTACTAAAGCGTACAATATTTATGACGCCTCGCACTAGAGCTCTAGCAGCTTTTTTCTTCACCATCGATGAAGATGAGAGAAAAAAAACAACACACAAGGCGAATCTCCTTCGTAAGCGTGTCGAGTGTCGGCTGTCCGAAACGGAGGAAACGAAAGCAACAAGGAAGGAGGCATGATTTTCCACCCGGGAACCATGCTAATTTAATCAAAGACAACGAGTTATCTTCTGAAAAGGATGTCGTCCTACGCCTTCTATTTTTACCCCATTCCTATCGGACAGTTGTCGTTCTTTATCACTCTCGTGGGTTTTTTTCCTCCTCCTCCTCCACCCGGTGTGCGGTCGTTTTACTCCGATCAATCTACATTGCTCGTGCTCGTGGGGTTGTGCCTGCTGCTACTTCTTCCCCCGGGGGGTGCGCGGGTAAGTCTTCTCACAAACGGGACCATAATTTTCATCTTCTTCGCGCCTCAACTCCTTTCGGTCGCGATTGCGAAGATTTATTCAACTCGTTTCCATAACTTACGCGCCATACATCATCATGCGTAAGCTTGCTTCACCGTACCGCTGCACGAAATAAATTCTAACCCCTCGCTCCGCCATCCATCGTCTTCCATCGTAACGGTGCGGCATCACCGAACCGAAGGACGACCAAGAAAAAAAAGAAAAGACAGACGAAAAGGTTGGCAGCTTGCGGACATCTTTACGATAACCACGCGTGCGGCATTTTGCTTTCGCGTTCAAATTTTCCGACCATTTCACGCCTCGAACACTTACCGGGTGCGGAATGAAAATAGCAAACGTGGAGAATTGGTCGGTGATACACCATTGTGAATGCCATTTCATCCACACACACACAAAAAAACCTTTTCCATTGCCACTTTTTTGGGGGTCGGCACGGGTAAATCGCCTTGTCGAAAAGTTTTGTTGCCTTACAGTACGTTCCAAAATAGGATCTTCCCGTAAAGAAGGGAGGATATACACCATTTCCATTACGAGTGAAACCCAAACCTCCCTACCCGCCCCAAGTCCATTGCAGATGCCGCCACCGTGTGAAGGTTCAAGTGGAAGAAATAATGCGCACACCACAATCATATAGAGATAGTACTGCGTAGCTTAGAAGAAGATGAAAAAAGAGGGAAACACCAGAGTCAAAGCGACGCAATGCAATAAAACTTTTACAATGTGGTTTTCTTAATTGGGTGAGGAGTACGTACAAGCTCCATGGTTCGTTCATTCCGTAAGCGCAATGTGTGTACGTGTGCAACGTTCCGGGAACAAACACTCCGTTTCGTGTGAAACCAAGCAATAAACTGTCTTATCCTATAGTACATACACACACACACTCACAGACGTTTACATTTCGTCCATCCAAAAACGAGTCAAGCGGTCCAAGGGTTTTGCTCAATCTTCCTTCAGCTATAGCGGAAGGCTTTCTATACGAATCAGGCCGTTTTATATGTGTTTTTTGTGTTTAGTTTGCTGGCACACAATCACACTGATACTTTCACACTTTTAGGGCACCGGGCCATCGTTTGCACAAACAACCCTTCCAACCCTTCGGCTTTACATCACAAACCTCCAACCTAGTGATCGATGGAGGCGCATGGTTGTTCACGATGCTGCAGGACGCTTGTTAAAAATAAACCATCGTTACGGCCCACAATGAAGGCAGGCACGAAGAAACAGAAGAAGAAGAAGAATAAAAGAAAAAGAAACACTCTTTTACACAGGCCCAGTCAGTCTGGCAGTTATAAAAGATGAGCCATATAATAATGTTATACGTGCAGTCGGTACAATACCGAAACTGGTTTTACCCTTACAGAAACGAAACAAAAAAAAAGGACACCAGCATGCTTTCAGGACCTGCAGGACGCAAATCCGCCTGTCTCACCGCCAATGCTGGACTCTCAGCATCCCAAAAAAAAAATGCTGGAGTTTGAATATGGGGTTCCACACCATCGTTCGTGCTCGTGCCCATCGCTTACAATCGTGTTTGAAAATATTGTACCATAAATTCCAACCGCTGTTTTCCCTACCACCGGAACGGAAAGCTACCATCATTGCAGGCAGTACCCCGGATAGTGTGTCGAGAAATGGAAAGACAGTTTTAAAAGCACCAACAACAACAACAAAAACTTTCCCCATTCCTTTCGTGTGTTTCGTATGCGTGGGTGTTCCAGCAAACGAAAGAAAAAAAAGCACACACACACAAGGAAAACAATAAAAACGATATTAAAAATCTTGCTCCGAAGCGTAATAACAAAAGGACGATGCGAGATAATCGAACAAAACAGGACACGAAAGCAAAATACCAGCATCGCAAAGCAATCACGCATCAAAAAAACGCGTCCCGGTGGAAGGAAGTCGAGATTGTACGGAACGGAAACGAGCACTTCGGCTCGTCAACATCCGACTTTTTGGTTGGCCAGCAGCCTTCTTCTTGTAGCACACACACACACACGCACGATGCTCAACGTCGACGACGGTGACGAGCGCGTTCCGGACGGACACATAAATCACGGGACTTTTAGTTCTTTAATTTATCTGTCCACTCTGTTGCCGAGTGTTGCGAGTCAGCGGGCCCAAAACGCAAAGTGCACGCTGTACGGTGGGATGGATCGCGTGCCACAAAGCTGGTACGATACGCCAATGCTAAGGCGGGAAAATTGAAATAGGTTCACGTAACAATCGTTACCGCGGGGAGGGTTTGTTTCCTCATCAGCACGCTTTCGTTTGGAGGATGATTTTTCGAGGCCAGCTTTTTTCGCCGCAGCCAACCAACAAACCAGCACGTTCTCCGGTGCGGAAGGCAATGAATATTTCCTTCCCCCCATGCCACTATCTTTTCATCAACAATCACCACTACACACCACCAGCATCGTCATCAGTATCATCATCATCATCAACTCCGCCATCATGCCAGCTGGTACCGCTTGGTACGTAGTCCGTTGGAAGGTGAATTCAGAGCTTTTTTGGGGAGCAGAGGAGGGGTTTTTTTATTAACATTGACGTGAGACAAATAAATTTATTATTACTTTTTCACGCTTACATACCATGATGCAACAGAGCGCATGATTCGCCACTGACTTACATTACGTTGTATTACATCCCATGCTTAAAGCCTGTTGAGCTAGCTTTCTAAGGTTGTTATGGTAAGGTATGGTGTAAATGGTAATGTCAGAAAATGTAATATTGATACTTTAATATTTATTGAAGAATTTGAAGTCTAATGTCTAAATTTAAGTCTCAGATTATATTTAATCGATCCTCCAAGGTAACCAGTTCTTAAATGATGCTGTATTTTTGTAAAAATTTGGAGCTCTTGTAACTTGTTAATACTCTGGACATACATAGAGGATATACGGACTTCTACTTCTGCTGCTCTCTATGCGACATATTGGTGGATGATAGAGAAATCCAACTTCCTGAGCTTTCTGATGACTTGGGCTTTACTGCAAAGTAAGCCTTATGTCCTGAAGATAGAGTCATTTATTCCATACAACATGTTACTATATTTCAGGTATAGCAACTTGTCTAGGACTTGATGATATTGGAGGCATTTGAAGATCTATAAATCTCTCCAGCGACAATTAAAGTCTGCCAGTTTCTTCGCCTATTGATTCCTGACTATTACCCGAAAGAAGAATAACCTAAACGGTTGAATCCTTGGTAATTGAAGGTTCTTTGGAGTGATCGTCGAATTGCGTATCTTGTAAACTTGTGTTGGATTAATTCTATTCTCCACTCAGTCTAACTTGTCTGTTTTAAATATTAATCCTAGTATCCTGATAGCACGTCTAATGATATCTTGAAGATGTTCCGTATAATTTAGTTTTGTCCAAGGTCCTTGACTTCACCGACCCTTATTCCAAATTTCTGTTCCAGCCATCTTCTAGCTTTAAGTTACGAAAAACCAAATCTTCAAAATTAGCTCACTAAGTACTAAAAAGGCCATACATATCGATTCGCGTGAAATTAAAACCACAAATCATACTTCATCAATCATGCACAGCATAATCGACAAACTTGGTAATTCAATTTTCTTATACCTTCCCAGTGCAGCCACATTTAAGCTTGTGTTGCATATTTCATTACACTTCTTTAAGGTTTTGGAAGGTTACTGCTTTCCACTGATAGATAGTTGGATCATTAAAGACTCATTAAAGTTGCAGGTCGCAACCCTCTACCCATATCATGGTGTGTCGTCAAAGTTTACAATCTCGCACATTCAATCTCTCTCTCTCGTTCACTCTCCTGGGTTTCTTTCGTCTCATAACTGACGGCCCCGAAACTATTACGTGCGATCTCGAAACCACCGTGGCAGCATAGCGTTGGGTCACTTTGCTATGTGTGATTAATTACCGCAACAATTTGCACCCTGCACGACGAATAGTCGTCCACGTGACCCCCCGTGAGGGGGTGAATTTGCCAACTACCGTGTCCCACGAAGAATGTCCAGAACTCGCGCGACCAAATGATTGATGCACGGGTGTGTGTGAAGGATTCTTTTTTCTCTACCCGCTCGCAACCGAACTTTAGTTCTGCATTAGCAGCTGACCATCATGGAAGGAAATAAAAGTGCTAAGCAAAACAACAACAAAATCATCTATTAACAAAAAAAACATATAATGAGCTGGTGTGAGTACCCGGAAATCATCATTTAAGATACACCACAAGGACAGATAGTACGCCCAAGGGGGCTAAAATAAAATGCGAAAGGATGTGCTGGTGTGCTGGTCCACCAGACCAGATGCCAGGAAAAGTGCGATCCGACACAGTCTCTCGGTGACAATGCGTAACAGCGCAACGGTCGATGTTGTTGGTTGGGTTGGGTCGCAAGCATTCCGTCCCTTTTGTCATCGATCTGGCTCGGTCATTTGCAGACGTTGAGCAGAATGCTTTGAGCGCGTAATTTGTACACCCTGTTGCGAACTCTTTCCCATAGTGAGATATTCATTGGGCCCAACCAACAGAAGAAACCACTCATTCGCAATCCAATGCTAATGGGCTACTTTCACTCACACTTTGTCATGGTTCCAATTCGCTTGCTCCCTTAACAATTCTTATTCGTTTTCGTCGTGCTTTTTTTCTTGTTTGAACCGGTCATGAAATTGATGAATGATGTTCACCAAAACCAGGGAGAGGAGACAAACCGTTCGCAAAAAAAACCCGTCCCCATTAGCGTTGCACATGTGCAGCTGATGGAAAAGCACGAAAGCACTAAGAAAAGAAGCAAACAAAAAAACATCATTTGATGAGCTTAAGCTAATTGAATCAAATGGTTCCAACATTTTCTGGTCTATCTCTTTAAATGGGGAGCAAAAGCATCTCCAAATTGATTAGTTTCATGATGTGCGCCTGGAATGTGATGAACATCTAAACCGAAAGCACATGGTGATTGGGGAGAAGATGAAAAAAAATGTTATCACCAAACACCCGGCCATACCACCAAATGTGCGCCCCCAAAATCCATAAACCGACTGTAACTGTGTTCAAAACTGCTTGCTCAACTACACTTAACTGAATTGACGGGTGTAATAATGTAACTTGCTTCCATCAAAAATTCTCTCTCACATCTCCTTTCCCCCAAACTGCTCCCGTCCCGTAACTGGATTCACGTCAAACAACACCTACTCCACCCTAAGCATCGTTCGAGCAATGTCAAGGGTTATTATGTGGGCACTTGAAAATATTATTATTTAACATAATGCGCCTCATTGCCATACAGACACACACAGCGTGCAAAGCGTCGTGTTTCGCAAAATCCCCTCACCCAACATTCCGCATCTTCGCAAAGCAACCAAGTAATTGATCCGGTTAATAAACACAGCAGTGAATGAAGCTTTGCCTAGATATAAATGTATCTTAAAATGGTTCACTTGTGCCGAACAGTAGCAAAGAAATAAGAGAAAGATAGAAAAAGAGAGAGAGAGAAAGAAATACGCATACACACAGAAACAAAAAATACTCAACATTCCTAACATTTCTTCCAGGACGGGATGATCGCCGAACCGTATACCGGGTACACCGGTATCGGCATCCTGTGGCAATGTGCGCGCAACTTTTTCAATTAAAATTTTCCACCTCTCTTGGCTGGCAAACGGAGTGCGCGAAATTGAACATTTTATTTTTATCCCTGCCTACAACCCCCCCCCCCCCCCCTTTTTGGGTGAACTCCATCTTGCCTTTGGGGCAGGTAACAATCCGCTAGGTACCAAGTACCAAGGAAGTAACTCATCAGCATAAAACCAATTGACGGGCTACCGGGCGTATGTGTGCGTGAGAAAAACCCACATGGCTCATGGAAAACTCTGGGCTGGGGGTTGAAGTTGTTTCGGTGAGTTTAAAAATACTCCTACCCGGAACCCAGTGACTTCACCTACCCTCTGGTAGTTGAATTTCCACGTTTTTTCCACTTAGCAGCGAAGTGAATTAAAAGCATGTGAGTGTGTGGTTTTGAATTGAGGAAAAAGTTTCAGCGTAATTTAGAATGAAATAATAAGGGAAAAAGTAAACATTACATACTAACTTACTTTACATTTACATACTTTACATTTTTGCATATGTTTTCTCATTGTGGTAAACATTTTTTTTTTTTTTCAATTTTTTTTGGCCAATTTTCTCCATCAGTTTCTACCAACTATCTTCACTCAATGCGTCACACTTTATTCTTCTGCAGTGGAAGACGGTGGTTCCAACATGTGTTTCCAAAAAAGGCAAAAAGACCATTCAGCTTTAGCTCAAACGCTTAGCCTCCCTCTTGTGTGTGTGTGCGTTCTCTATCACAACCATTCCAAGACGACCGCGAAGGTTGATGGTAAAAGTACTGACGACTTTTCCATTGCCCTTGGATTATTGAATATTCGCTTTATCTCTCTGCCCTCTCTGCCACGGCAACTGGAGGGATTTTGATCCGTACGACTTGCCAACGAGTCCCGTATCTGTTAGCTTACGGTTTGAAACGAACCAACATTTTCTAACCGCAGTTTCTGTGTGTATGGCCGTGTGTTTGTACACAGTGAAAACCACACACACACACACACGCTTCGGTTCTCATCCTTGAACTCCGGTGTTGTACTACTTGCAGTTTGCTTTCGCTGCGGTTGTCCTCAACCGTTAAAGTCACTGCCGGCCGCTTGATGTCTTGAACTCCGTGTTTGGGGGGCGACGAAGAAAAAAGAAAAGAACCTCCAAGGAGGTGTTTTCTCTTCGCGTACCGTAAGCAAAAGCTTTTGAATAAAACATTACCACGCAGACGGAAAGCGAGCGGGTTTTTTTTTTGCTTCTAATTTTTCTCGCTTTCCATGCTTCGCCATATCTTCCCGTGGCTTTTCTTCTAAATCCACATCTCAAGTTGAGATATATGTACGTTGCGAAGCTGGCGAATGGAATGGAAGTTTTTTTCTTCTTGTAATTCGTGCCGAAAACCGAACGCAATAAACACTACTCCGTGGATACAAACGTCCACTTGGCCCGCTAAAGCATGTTTACTGCAACGAACGAACTACTGCTAAGAACTCGGCTGCAAAATACTTCCATGTCATGGAGTCAGTTTGATGGCGGTTTCTCTAATTGCTATTCTAACAACGTTTGAAGCTTTATCTCAAACTAGAGATAAAGCTTATTAGCGTTTTTTTTTCTCTATACAAAGCATTATTTATGAAATAATTAAAAGCTTCTAGAGTTGTGCTTAAAAAGCATAATTCTGTTTTCCATCCATTACTTACGTTCATTCGCTGAAGCAATGGCATCTACCAAATAATACGTCTCGCGTCTCGTATATAATGTGTTGGTATGTAATTAAATCGATTACACCCTGATCGCGTTCCTTGCGTGGTCCTTTAGACGACGGATAACAGACAGCTTCAAAAAAGGTTGTCCTTTTCGGTTGTGTTTCTTTCTCCTCCTTTCGCCCTTTATGCTTAACTGAGGTCAATGATATCGAGATAAAATCAATTACGAGTGGCTCCTTTTTCTTGCGCTTCTGACATAGTAGACACACGGCGGCCATCACACACAAACACACACATCCCTAAAATACACACTTGGCAGCCATTGTTCTTAAGATGGTGCAAACACTCGGCAACACTGTTGTTGGCACAAATTCTGGCACAAAGCCCGCACCACAACTACCCAGAGCACACGGAGGCACACTTCAAACGGTCAGGTTGTTTGACATTAATGATGCGATGATGATACTTCATTATTCTTATTATCCTTTCCTATCAAAATAATGGTCCCTCTCTCTCTGTGTGTGTCCTGTCTATCGGGCGTACCAGAATCGAATCATCGGCCCGCGTAAATTGTGATCGAGAAAAATCGTTCTACTGTTTCGCGTTAACCTTGTGGTTGCTTTCTCGCACCCGCACACAAACAGCCAACAATGTGTTTTATTTTTTCCTTCCTTTGAGGACACCGAAGGCGTACAGTGCAAGCAGCAAAACCAATAGCAAACAATGAACCTCACCGAAAAGGTTGGCCTCATAAGTTTTAGCTCGTCGCTAGTACCGACCTGGATGACCACAGGGCCGTACGTAATCGAACAACGAAGAACGTGTCGAAAGCATTGCATTTTACTGCTTGTGTGGCTAGCGCAGCGTGAATGTGTGCGGTTGAGTGTTTGTTTGCAGGGTGGAAAAAGACTTAAGTTTACGCTTCTTCGATGCTTCTTTGTTTTTTTTTGTTTCTGTTTTCTTTTTTCTCCCACATTTTTTTGTTTTGCCCACTAGCGTATCCTTTTAGCTTTAAGAAGTTATGCTTTTTGTGTATCTTTTTTTTCTTCTCTTAGCTTGGTTGAACAAAACAACAGCACCAAGAAGTTTGGAAGCGATCAAGCGTGTCCGCTCTTTTGCACCGGGGTGGCAAACGAAAGCAGCAAAGTGGTGATGTGAAACCGTAACAATCTTTAAACGTGTTTGAAAATGTGTTCCATTTCTCTTATCGGTTTTCTGCCACCAAAGCAAACACATCAACATTGGCACACAAACACACACAACGAAAATGTTCGTTCCGAGACACGATCTTCAGCTTGTGACTCCTGGTGAAGGACACAACAAAAAGATTTTCACCGTCAACAGTTTCTCGTAACCGAGTGGCGATATGATCCGTTTGAAACAGCAAACACCACTGCAGGTGTGAGGGAGATGGGTGACTTGAAACCACCGGGAAAGTGGGACAGGAAAGGAAGCTTTGAGAGAAGAGGAGGCAAGAAAGCAAACGCTAGAGAGCATATAAAGCATAATCCGTTTCATTTACACACCCACACAGTGGTACGGATAAAGATTTACCAATGAAGCAACATAATAATAGAAAAAAGACTATAGTTTGACACTGAAATAGCCTACCCGGAGGCGTACTTGGGCCCGAGCAATGATGCGAAAAAAAGGATCTAGCAGGGACGAAACAGACAGCTTCCCACCGGCATTTGAACGGAATTGTCTTAGCTAACAGATTTCACCATCTTACCAACCCCTCCCCCCCCCGACACTTCTCCCCCTTTTTTTGGTCAATCCCCTACAAATCCACACATTTGCAGCAGTATGATAATACATTTTGCCAAGCTTCTTTCGCTTAGATATTTCTTCTCGCACGCGCGCTATGAAACGGAACGTCCATCAGCTTATGGTCTGTCTTGACTGACGCGTCCGTATTTCATTTCTGGACACTTCGAACTTGCTTCGGAATCGGTTGTTTTACATATTTTACGCACCACCACACATACTCACACAAAGCACAAAATGCACTGGAAGGAGAGCTTCGAAAATGAACGGGGAGAAAAATAAAAACCTTCGCCCTTGTCTTGAGAAGCACTGATTTTCGTTTGTTTGTTTTTTTTGTTTTGTTTCAAACCTTCACTGCCCGAGTCCGTGAATGCGTGCAAAAGTTTTGTTCGCACAGGAATAAAGAGCTACGGCTTTTTGGAAGGGAAAGTTTACCACACGCAGCCTCCGCGATGGCGGAGAGACAAACCAGGACTAGCTGGCGACACTGGCTGTGCACCGTTGATGCTCAAGCTTTCCCCGGTTTGGCTTTAGAGAAAAAAAGCACTAACACACACAGCCGGCTGGACGCAATTCTTCACACATCACCATCTCCATGGTGTTTTTTCTATGGTTTACTGGATGAATTAAGAGAGAGAGAGAGAGAGAAGAGAGAAGAGATTCATCGATGGTTTTGCGATGTTTTGCGATGTTTTTTTTGGTATTGTTTGGGAAACGCGACAAAGAAACGAAAGCCGTTTCGGTGGATGGTCGTAAACGGTTATTTTTTATCTGTTACCAATAGTGAGTTAGGAATAAAGAGAAAATGGTTAGATAATCTTTAAAGACAAGTGAAATTTTATTTTTTTGCTTTTAAACTCACGGGGAAATAATTTAATAGACTTTGTTGTGTAATTATATAAAAAAAAAACATTTAAATATTTATTCAAAAAATAATTTAAAAACAGAAATTTTATTAACGCTTCTCTATCTATATCCGCGGTAGATGCGATTAAATGCTCGTATCTTTTGAAGCTCATGCGCATCGCATCCAATTTAGACCCGTTTTGCATCGTGCTGTACAATAACAATTTTCCCCGTTTTTCTTCTCATACAGTTTTCATTGCCATTATCTCTCGAACATTCTCACACATTTTTGTGCGTGAAATGAAGAGAAAAATTTTCTCCTCCAGGGTAGCGTTGGAAAATCTCCCGCATTAAGCAACTCTCCCTCAACATATACAGTCACATTTTCACGCACAGACTGTGATGCGTGTTTGAAAGTGTGTGTTTGTGCGCTTGTACGAAGATTCTTCTGCACTGACAGTTGAACCGGATCAGACGGCAGATGAATATGCGAAACGATTACATATGGCTAGCGAAGTGGCAGTGACAACAACAGTAACGAAACAAAAAAAAAGGAATACAAAACCCCATCGCGTACGTGAAACGCTTAACCCTAAACAAACGGAAGATGTCGCGTATCCCGTACCATACCCTGAGTGTGGCTCAAGCACCGTGGTTCAATGATTCAAACGGATGTGTCTGCCGGAAAGACAGGATTTTGAAATTTTGAAACACACCATATTGTGTGTGTGTGGGGCGGAAGGGGGGATATCGTTGGGTGGGAAGCATAAGCAATGACAATCTGCCGCGAGCTCATACGGTGGTGTACGGTCCAGATCCTGCTAGGAAACAGACGTCCAGGTACTGGAAGGTGATGGGACGTAATTCCAGGATCTGTCTGTACTGTTGCACGTCGAATCGGGTGCACAGATTGCCCGAAGGCTCATTCCAGGCTTTTTTTTTGTTCTCCTCTTTTGCCTCCGTGTCCGATAACAGAAACCATCAAACACGTATGGACCAACAGCCGACAGGCGAGGATGATAGCACTATGTAAGATGGCACGATACTTAGAAACGATACCTGGAACAGTGGTCCGGATGAAAGGCAAAATGCAGAGAACTGAAATAACCACAAAACGGTAACACCGGTTAGTGTAGAAAACGAGAAACAACAGCAACAACAAAAAAAGGTGCTGTCCAAGAATTGACGAAGCCAAAGGCTATGCAACTTGCAAACGTTGGTTTAAGCCGCATCGGTCGCTTCTAAGCTTAAAATATAAATCCCTTATCATGGACAATGCCTTTAGCTGTATGATGCTTCCTGTGCTAGAGAAAGAATCAGTATAATACGTTACACTTTCACTGTATAATTTATGCGCTTTGTTTCCCGTTTTTTTGTTGTCGGATATGGTTTTGTGATTGTTTTTAAACCATTTATGTTTATCCGGTTGCAACTGTGCAACCGGGCGCCTCCATCGATGAACAACCGGGCGTCTCCATCGATAAACAACCGGGCGTCTCCATCGATTAAGGAAGGGAACAAAATCTCCGATTAATATTATTACACATTTGTTGCACAATTAATATATTAAAACAAATTAATTTGCTTTGTGAATTTTCATTTTGTTATGCATTAATATGTACACCAAAAATAATATTTTCAGTTCATGATATTCTATGATATTCTGATTTCATAACTCATCATTGTACCGTAAAAAAAATTTTTAATAATTATTTTTTATACTTTAAAACATTTTAATTTACGATACTGAATAAAGATTACTAACAGGAAAATAAAAGGTTTATACTAAAGAAAATATTTGCGACCAAAGCAAAAGCTCAAACTATTTTTTTCTCGACTGGCTTCTCCGCGTGTGTTATAAACATTTTTGCCACAACAATCTTCCAATAGGTAGATAATCCTTGTTCTCGTAAAAAAACAAAACAGAACTCTCTCTCTTACCTTCTACACCATTGGACGGTCACAAAAGGCACACCAAAAATAATGAAATTTTGCACTGTTTTGCGTACTTTATGTCGCGCTTTAATTTAATATGATTGTAAGCACTTCCCATAAAAACGCACCATGCAGCACTAACGGACATGTACATCACACTATAGGCGTTTATGGTGTTTTCCTTCAAATAAACAAAAAACCAAACTGGAAAATAAAAACACACGAACCAACCCTTCTGCATGCACAACACACCTTTCTTCAAACGGAGCGTTACAAACCAAGCACCAAGTTTTCCGGTTTTAATATACGGCCAACAAACACAAACACCTCTTCATGAAATGCTTCCTGCTTCCGTACTGCAGTGGGTATAGAAAACAAAACAGTTTAAAAATTTGCAACAAAACAGAGGATCACAACTACAACCGAGCGAAATGCCAGAAGAAAATCGAAGCTACCGGATGCCTGCAGCATCCCGTACTTCATCCAGGTTTTCCGCTAGCTGGCAGGGGGATGTTTGGAGCAGAAATAACTCAACAAACACTTATGCTGGCATTAAAAATGGAAGAAAGTGTACAGAACCGGGAACCGAGAACCAAGCTGGAAGCTGTACGGAACGAAATCTACTTTCGCCCTTCCAAAAACCCTTTTCTCGCCCCCTCCTTATCACCGTAACAATGTAACGCATCCGCCGCTTTTCTTGATCCTGGACACTTTCTTGCTACACGTGCTGTGTGTTTGTGTGTAAAAAGACACTGGCTGGCTTTTGTCCGTCCGTTCTTCAAACCGACAAGAAGTGCGGAGCGGAGTGATTATAGGCGGCCAGCGTCAGTCGCTTCCGAATCCAAAAACCAGGGAAGGAGCTTAACCAGGGGGGAGGGGGAACCGCGGCTACGGGGAGCTGCTTATTTTATGTGACTGCAGGGACAACACAAAATTCTACGCTACACGCTTGTGTACTTGTAATTTATTTCCGTACAATATTTATTTAACATTCGCATGTACACGCAGATTACGTGCATGTGTGCCGGCTGGCTGGCTGACTTTCCGGCAATGTATTTGTGTGTATTTTCCTCCATTACAACAGCGGCCAGTCGAGTCGTCGGCATATGTGACCTGTTCCGTTCGATGTTTATTTTCTTCACCTTTTCACTACGCAAGTTTGATGCTGTATGAGACCCTCGCTAGCTCATAGCAAAACTCCATCCTTTAGCGTTTCGGTCAGGTCGGGATAATTTGCTTTGCAAACCAATTCCCATTTTATCGGAAACATTAACCCACCTTTAACACTGTTTCCATTTTCTTTAAGTTGTGCTTTAAAAGCTTCAAGTGTCACCTTGTACGAAAGCGTCTTAAAGTTGGTGCGCTCCGTATGTAAAATGCCGGCTGAATGTCGATCCGCTTTCCCCTCCATATCCCACCCTATCCAACATACTCCAAATGGATGAAAGTTGTCTGATGAAACGGGTTTTCGCTGGATGATACCTGATATGCATGTCGATCGTTACTGTCGTGCACCTAATCGCATTAGTGGTACGCGCAATCAGACATCTACACTAATTGCAATTTATATCCCTACCTTTTCTCTCCTAAGGCATCCCCCTCTCCCAGGCACATGTAAAATGGAGGACAAACTTTCATGTCCCTTTTACTCCGTTCTGTATCCCCTTTTAACGTTCCACACATACGTTCCCGTACGGGTGAGCTATTGTATTACCTCAAGAAAACGGGAATGTTTCCCATACACCCCAAAAGCCCCCGGAGTAGCTTGATAATGATTTGATATCAAGGGCGGATCCTCCCTCTTTCCTCTCTCTCTCTCTCTCTTCTCCTTCTTTCCACTATATGAGCTTGCATTACACCGTTTGCTGCGTGACGTTTCATGTTCGGTTCGGTCGTATCAGCATCAGCAAGTGAAAGCATCAAACGAACCTGCTGCTAGCCTGACCGCTTCTGTTGGTGCAGTTCACCCGGGTGGAAGAAAGGTAACCAGTGACAACGTGTACTAATTACTATGTGCGCATCTTGTCTTGCAAAGTCCACACACGTTTGGCTCACTGATCAATTTCGGTGCTTACGTGCGACGGTGCTTTTCATAATTATGAAATATGAGCAATGGAAACTGATCGATGGCGTTGGGTGTCTCCCCGTCCCGATTCAAGACTCCAAGTGTTTAAATGTCAGAATGAGTATGCCTTCAGTTAGATGTAAATCGTTATTAAGCAAGTAACATACATGCATGGAATTGCTCTTCAATTGCTAATTCTTTCTCATAATATTTTATTTCTTTACTAGGTTCAGGAACTGTTCCGAATTTCTCGAAAATGCCATCAATAGGGCGCTAGGTTTCGATTTAAAGATTGCAATATTAATTAACTATTTACTACCCGACATTTATGAGAATGGAAATATGGGCCAGCCCGGTGGTGTAGTCCAGGAAAGCCAGAAATGGTAGGCCAAGATCTCCCTTGAGGTCGCTGTAGTGTCAAATAAAAAGAATCGAGAGAATCCTTGGTTAAAATCCCTCTTGTTTCTATCTAATAATTTATTTAACTATTTGCATCCTCATTTCATTGGAGTCCTTTATTGTCTGGTTAAAAGTTCTTCAATTCCTTTGAATAAAAATACTAAGGATTTTCCTACATTTCGCAATCCATAGTGGATCCATTCAGTGGAATATCTCTCTCTCTCTCTCTCTCTCTCTCTTTCTTTCTCTCTCTCTCTCTCTCTCTCTCTCTCTATTGTTGGCTTCAACGACCTCACGCCGGCCATTTCTGGCTAACTAGACTTATTGTTACCACGTAGTCGGATAGTCAACCCTTGCTCCGGGGAACGGTCCGGATGGGATTTGATCCCCGGTCCTGCCATGTGGACCAGCGCTGTTTATCACATACACCACCGGGTCTAATAAACCCTTAAAATGCCTTTAATGATCGCATTGTTTGACATATACAGTGATTCTTTGATCTCATCTCTTCTCAGTCTCGTCTATTCTTTCTACAAAAATTCTTTAAATCCTCAGCCTAAACATAGATTGAGATCTACATCCCTTAAGGTTTTATAACTTTATTGCCTTTATTTTTTAATTTTTTTAAAGAACTTTTGAACGAGATCTTCTGCTTTTTAGGACTTTAAATCTCAATAGATCAAAGTCTTCAATTTCTGTCTATCTTTCACTTAGTGTGCGCATACCTGGATAATGAGTTCTTCATATGAGGTATTGGAATTGGAAGAATTGGAATTTTATATAAAAAGAATATAATTTAAATCACTTAGCTCTCACCAAAATAGAGGAGTTCTTGATGTGGAAGTTAAACTTATCGTAGCTTTCCAAAAAATAAAAAAATACTACAAAGCTGAAGTTGAAGATTCGAATTTCATCACAGTTCGCAACCATTACAAATGTTTCGATCGCCATTTAAACCCAACGAACGAACTGTTAGCGATGTCCATTATGACCAAACAACCTTTACCGCACAAAACCTCTTACAGATGCACATTCCTGTCCCAAAAAGTGACAAAAGAATACCCCCAACAACACGGTAACAAAGTTGCGGTTTTTCGATTGTGTCCATCAATTGTCGGAAAATGTAGTTATCCGCACTAACGCAGTGAATTATCCACCGCCAACGATCGTAATGGTGCCAGGTTCCACACACACACACTACTGCTTCAAATTATGCATTTATCCTTCTTCAACCTTTGTTTCCCTTCCCATTGCACCTTCGCCTGCAACAAAACGCTATCCGCTGTCAATGTTTGCATTGTGTCCGTGGCGCTGGTCCGCAAAACGGTATGTGTCAATAGCTAAACGCTTTATCAGATAATGATAATAATTCGATTTACGTAACGTTTTCGGGTTGCCGCTGTTGCTGCACAAAACCCTTTCTCTTCGTGTGGGCCATTCCCATTGCGCACGCAGGACAGAAACCCGTTTTCGCAACTGGGAAGATCAAACCACTGAAAACCAGTCCACAGTTATGCGTAATAACAGCAATTGAAAGCTGTTCTTGTTGGTGAAGTCTGACCAGTCTGATGCTCCTCTCAATGCGACCGGAAGCGAACAAATATTTGCATAAAATAGCTGGCCGGCAAAGGCAAATCACACATGTTGGTTTCGTGAACCGTTGGCCAAGCTCGTTGGTTTAGCACGATCTGAGAAGCAACACTGGTCCAGTGCCAGTAAATGCTGAAGTGAGTGTTTGCACAACGATTTCGCCAATTTTCCTTACCGTGTTTTCCTCAGCTTTGGAACGCTGGGACCACTTTGTTGTGTTCGTGGTGGTGGGACACGACAGTCACCCGGTCGCGACGGTCCGGAAGTACTGGTCGGCCGTGAAACGGAGTTCGTGGCTTCTTCGTCGCGAAACCCTCAGGACATTCGGCATCATTTGCATCACAATTAGATATAAACTAATTCAGTGTGCTGCCTCTCGCCCCTCCGGCTGTATACCGTCGTGTGCCGGCAACGGAATGGCATATGGAAAATGACATTTGCCATTTTGCCTTACACTTTCATTTTCCTCTCCCCAAAAACCCCAAGAACACACACACGAAAGGGCACCCATACTGGTGGCGGCCCATAGTGGCCTTATACCGGTTTAAGTGTGTGGAAGCTTGCCCGATGCTCGAGGCCACCGCGCTGTGGTTGACGTCTCGCGGTGAGAATTCATGTGGAGGACTTTCGAATTGTTGCATGGCCAAGAGAAGGGGAAAAGCTTTGCCTGTGAAATGTTTTAACTTTGTATTTTGCCCACATTCATCGCCCACACGGTTTGTATCTTCGATGGAACAATATTATGACGATGTTCTTCAGCTCATTCACCTCGTACGTAATGGATGTTCGATTGTCAGTCTAATTATGATTGGAATTGTATCTTCTGAACGTACTCTTCAGGAAAGCGTACTCACAAACTACAAAATTACTATCAACGAGCAGCAACTCCTGATAAACACTAGTACAAACTGTCAATTTCAATGCAAATTCGAATCTTCTGTGCTAACACTTTTACGATGCAACAACATTTGAGAGCAATTGCAATGGTCAAATCCAAAATTATCCAATTGGATACGAAATGGAATGCGTAACCCATTACAGTGGTGCGAAACGAAACGCTTCATCCGGCTAGAGACGGTTTGATAGGTCGTAAATTGAAATCGTAAAATGATAAAATCCTGACCACGAACCAGGGATTCTTGTGCTGCTGTATACGTCCTAACGTTCGGTAATCGGTTGTTGGTTTTCTGGGGCATGTAGCATTCGCAAGAAAACCTATCCACCTGTCCCAATATCCCGGACGACCGGAACAATTTGGCGACCTCGTTAATGAGCCATAGGATATCCCGTTTAGCCGTAATTACAAAACCAGCGCACGCGGGTACGCGAAATTAATTGCCCCGAGCAGGAAAATGGAACGTACACAGATCACACGGCGCTCCGATTTGTTTCCCCGGGCGTTATGGTGCGTTACCAAGTTTAAAACCGGGGGTAAGATTTATCGATTTATCGAAATGGCCCGGAAGTGTCCCCGGAATCGATTACACATTCAAATTTCGCGATCAACTCACATCCTTACTTATTGTGAATTTTGCCCCAAAATATCTTCCAAAAAAAGGTAAGTCCACCGGATAATGGTTCTATAGCGATTGTTTTGTTTGGTTCGGTTTACCAATTCGCTGCACAAAGCCTTAGAGTTCGTATCATTAAATCGACGGCAAACCACACCATAGTGGCATTGGCATACACCACATTCCCGGTGTCCCGGAACAGGTCTAATTAATTTATCATCATAAATCCATTCTCCCACCGTCGGGTGACGGTCTCGGTGACGCTGCGGAACCGGTCATAAAACGGATTCGCTCCCTTAGAACCGAGGTGTGGCTTTTATTGCCGTACAGGTCACTCTTTGTATTTCTGCAACAAGCACCTTTGCACCGTCACTCGACGGCTGTTATGCAGATTTGAGTGTACCAACGCAAACGCACACTGAATGCTGCCTCACCTGCTAATGTACACATTTCATCCGCTTCGAAACAGGGGAAAGAATATTGGGAAGGATATTGAAATCTAATTTACTTCCCACACGTTACCGATACCGACCGCTTTGTAAATTTCCCCCTTTATTCTGCTACTAATCAGATTTAATGAGTTTCGTTACATGCTTTATCGGTCCGTTGCATATCAACCGGATCGATTGATCCGATCGTTTGCAATCTCCTGTGGAACGAAACGATGATGTGCTGAAGATTAACAAAAGGTTTTTTAAAATGTTTATTTTTATCTTTAAAGAATGTAATTTTTGTAACTTAAATTACGTTCAAGATAATTTTTTTCTAGCAAACAGAAACTTTCAAATACAGTGGAACGCCGATTATCCGTGCTCATCGGGACTCAGTCTCTGCCGGATAAGCGAATATCACGGATAATAGGCACAACTCTTTTTATTGATAAATATTAGTGTTTAGTATGTAATGGCTGGACTTTTTTTCTTCTAAAGCAAAATGGTAATTTTGTTATTTACACTTTGCTAAATAAATCTGTTCTTTTTGGTCGAGCTTGGGCCAATTGTATCATTTTCTATTGAGGCTTTTATTTCTTGCCAACACTGGTTTGCAATTAAGTATGTCAATTCGCCTTTGGAACTGTCATTTCCGAGTTGCACGGATAATGGGACAGCCGGATAAAAGGTACCCGGATAATCGGCGTTCCACTGTAAGTGGAATACTTTTTCAGGGAATTTAAAATCATATTTTAACTAAAACAAAATTTAATTTAAATTATTATGCTGCTTCAAACACGCTTTTTAATGCCCGCTCAAGTGCTTTTGCAAATGAAAATGACCCATTTTTGCATAAAATATTAATCCATCGCTATTCAGCGGAACGATTTCTTTGGAAAACCCCCCGATCATCGTACGAAAGTTCTCTCTCCCCCCTCCCAACAATCGTGTATTAACGAAAGTGCACGCAAAACCATTTTCCACCGGTGTGCGTCTGTATGTTTGTGGTGTGGTATGAAAAATAATTTCCATTCACGCACGCATAAGTGCGTTACCCCACACGATAACGCATCTTCCGTTTTCGTTCGCACAAATACGATGGGATGAAAGTTTCACAAAACTCCACCACTCGTAAGGCAATTATCGTTTATTCGCAAAGTGCAACATTTTTTTTTGTTGGTCGCTCCCATCGAAGGGCGAACAACTTTTGGACCGTTAGCAAAACAGTAAAGTGATATTAGGCTGTGTGCTATCGTGCAACATTACACACCACCCGAATCGGTAGGCTGCAAAGCATCGGGAACCATATGGCATATAGGGGTGTGCACTTTAGATGTCCTTCGGTGGAGTGGGCGGTTGGGGGCCGAAGGACCATTTTCTGTCGACCTACGAAGATAAGACTGAGATGACAGATATAAAGGACGAGTTTAGAAACGATCCACAAACACATACGCACGAACGGAGGGATGTGTTTCCTCCGTTTAGATCCAATTACGCTCAATTGAATGGTAATGTTGTACTGGTTAAAGTTGAAATTGTTTAACAACATTTCAAACTCACCAACAAGACACTTATTGGTATTAAATAGTTCGACATGCATGCTCATATCCATTAGCCAATACAAACCCCGCGGCACTGAGCTACGGCGTTCATTAACATGCAAGGCAAAAGTAAACCACCCCGTTCAACTAGACATTCGGTTTCCGACAAGCGCTAATGGCCATAAAACGGAACCGATTACCATGTGTGGTCGGGGTCGTACACCCGACCATGTCTGGCGTGTATCGAGTCGATCCGGGTGGAATTCTAGGATACACTGGAATAGCCCGATTACTCATCTCAAGACGAAGTGAGTGCCCCATAACGACCGGCTGGTGTACAGTGTAGGGTCACAGGCAAACTTTACGACACGATACGAAATATTCCCATGTCCATCAGCGTTACCCGTGCTCTGGACATTGCAGCAGCTCATCTGGAGACTAATAAAATGATACATTGGATTGGAAGCGAGAGTGTTGAAAGTGCTTCGATGGGATGAAAACTTTCTCCCATAAACGCGATACAAGGATCATCTCGGTGATTGAATTATGTGGCTTTACTCTGTTCTGTTCAGCCATTAAAATGTTTGAGCCGGGTAAAGTTGACCTATTTCTAATCTGGATGCCCCAATAATTTTCCCGAAATTACTTATTATTCTTTGGTGAGTCGATCTGAATAGATCACGATATGGAGGCTAAAAGCAACGAAGGAAAATGAGCTCGTATACAATCAACCGCTAGTTCTATAATTATATCCTTTAATTAAACTGAACTAATCTTGTAGGTATAAAAAGATTGGCTCAATAAATATTTGTTTCGTTTTTATAAGTACCATATTTTGTGATCTGTGTTTTATCTTTGAAATAAATTAATCTTATTTCATGTTAAGCACATTTTAACACATCCCTGACCTGGGTCAATACATATACATGCAATTTAAAAATTATAATTTGTACTTACCGTTTAACCACGCTACGGTTCAAAGTTTTCTCAGTCCGGGATTTCCGTTACTTTTGCAAATAAAAACCTTTGGTCCACTACCACGTTAAACACGTTCGGGTAAAGCTTTCTATTGAAATAAATTATAGCATGTGTTCACCACTAGAGAATTTAGAGTATATATTCCTCCAGTCCATCGTTCACTTTCTTTGTTTAATGATGGGGAAGTATCGGTGGCAGGAAAAGTCAAATTCTGGTGGCAGCTTCGACTGTCGGCTGTGTCCACTGGCCAGCAGATTC
Source organism: Anopheles funestus (assembly GCF_943734845.2). Lineage (NCBI taxonomy): Eukaryota > Metazoa > Arthropoda > Insecta > Diptera > Culicidae > Anopheles > Anopheles funestus. The sequence goes on along the minus strand of NC_064599.1, from coordinate 12,750,814 downwards.
ATCATGACAAAGTTCATCTTCGCCACCTTCACTATGTCGTTCCACTAAACAAAGAAAAAATCATTAAAAGATCAAAATATTTGTTACAGTTCGTGTCTCGTCTAAACCATACCTCCTCGTCCGGGTTTGGAAACGTTTCGAGTAGTGTGCGTGCCTCGTGGAAGTGTTTCGCTGCCGCCGCATACAGCTCCGTTGCGGACGATTGTAGCATTATCATTTTCATCTGCTTAAACTCACTGTACGGCATCGGTGGCGGTGTGGTGAGATTCGCAAACGGTGCAAAACGATGCTCGAAGCGTACCTGCTCGTTATCAAACATGGGCAGCGGTTCCGGGATGCGATCTTCTTTTATAAATCCGGCCAAAGCTTTGTAGTACCCACCGCACAGTGTTTCCATCGCTTCGTTAAAGAGTATTTCCTTTACGTCCGTTTTTGCTTTACGTTTTTTCGACTTCGGTTTCTTCTGGTTCGATTTAACCGCTTTCGGATCGGCCGCATATTCCTGCTCGGCTAGAAACGTTTCCGCGCGCGTCAGAGCGGATACGATCCAGCTGAACAGATACTGATACAGATACCAGAAAATGTACAGATACTCGTGAACGCTGTACAGCTCAAGCTCCAACCCGGCCAGCAGATAGAAGGACATTGCTCGCAGACAGTGATAGAACGCCCAGGTGCCAAAGCACGCTAAATGGCGTGAATTTTCGCTTCTTGGCGTGAGCGAGTGTAAGTACACGTCAACCCTTTCCGCACCATCCTGTACGTGTGGATAGTTTAGCAGTAAGAACCCGAGATGATCACGCTGTCTGGCTCGATTGTAGCCACAGATAGCGAACAACGAATGGAACGGTGGTTCGTTGTACTCGAAGAAAGAGTTGATGCAGCTAATTGCCTGTAAAGGTGAACAGGAAGTGAACAATTTTGTACAAGACTAAAGAAAAAGATTGCTTACGAAAGGATTGTTGTATAGTGGGTTGTCCGGGCGTAGTGCCGGTGGTGCGATGAAAGCCTTTACCGATTCCTTCAAAACCTCCGTGAACGGTTTCACGCCGAACACCATTCGTGCGGTCGGAAAGTACAGGGTTTGTGGTATGCTCCGAGAAAGCAGACATGGTGTAAACTTTTTGTTGAAATCCATTAAGAAATTCTAATGTTCAGGCAGATAAAAAAAGGTTTATAAGTCCCAAATTCACACCCAAAGCGGTGGCAAACGTCTACAAACTCACCAGTGCTGCATGGTAGCTAGTGCAGTTGATAATTTTGCACGTATGTTTAATGCGCTGAATTAACTCGGTCAGGTATTGTATGCTTAGATTGCGGTCTTTAATTTTCGTACTGCGAGGAAACGTTGGTGGAAGCAAACGTTGATTGACCATCATGGAAAACCCCATCGGGTTAGGTGCATCCGCTGAAGAGAAATACAAAAATTAAAGCTTCTTTTTTTAACTTTAAACCTTAAAAACTGAAACACCGCCGATGCTTACATCCTTCCTCTGGCTGTGTTCCTAATTCGATCGTTTTCTCTATCACCTGGGCTAGTTCCAAGGCTCCATTTAGTGATTTCACGATGTCAATCATTTCTGTCTTCAGTGAAACGGTAGATTGCTGTAATGGGGAGTTAAGTATCAAGAGAAATTAGTCATCATTTGCCACTCAAAAGCTGCTATTAAAACGTACCGCTGCGACTTCTTGACCGTGCTGCCAGGATGTACCTTGCTGGAAACATACAATCACAAAATATTAAACTGTCGCTACACCGGATACTTCAACTATGTTCATTACCTTCAGCGGATACACTCCCACCAAACTGAGCAAAAACAGCCGGGTGAAACGAACTCGGGCCAGTAGCGCTTGTAGTTCTTCCTTCTCCCGCTCATCTTCGGAATCTTTGGCCTTTTTGATAAGTTCTTCTTCTGCTGCCTTCAACATATTCATCGCTTTCGTTTCCGTGATTTCCGCACTCAGATTATAATCGAACGAGCTGTGCTGAAAATCCTCTTCCTCGTACACATTCGCTCTACAAAGGTAAAGGAATTGTATTAATTCAAATACGCGTTAGTTCGTCGTGGAAATGTAAACCTACCTGAGTGTAATATTACGAATCAGATTAATAATTTTCTGTATTGCAATCGAGAACGATCTGATTGTTTTGCATTCGATTTTGTTCGGTTTGTGTAAGTACAGACAGGTAAGAACCGTTTGTGCCATCGAGTGTCCTTCAAGCCATGATACCGTACACGAGTATACTGCATCGATGATGCCGATCGATTCTTTCGGTAGAAGATTATTTAGCTTTATTTGCCCGGTCTGCAACGAAAGAATACGTATTTTATTACCTTTATATTGGAGGTTAACCTATGGTCTCCATTCTTACCTCTACCGCTGTATCGAAAGTTAGGGGAGTTGCTTCTCTATTGCAGCTCATTCCAGCATCCATTTTTGGGTCCATCATTTCGATCGCAGACATTGCATCCAGCAATCCGAACGTGGAGTCATGCACCAGTTCACCCATTTTAAGCTCTAAAAACACAATTAACAGCATTAAAATTGATACAGACCGCTTGTGCTCTATGGGCGCTTTCTCACGTTTAACACAGTTGAAGAATTCCTTAGTAATATCATTCCAATCATCGTTCGCTTCAAATTGTTTTGAGGAATTTCCATCTACGGTACTTGGTGGTAGGGAGTTTTCTCGTTCTTCGTTCGGGAGCCTAGGAACAGGTTTAAGAGCCCATTGACATTTATTTCTGTATGATTTATAACACCAAATTGTATTCACCCTTCCGACTGTAGTTCTTGCACAGGATTCTCGTACATTTTGCCAGAAAACTACAATTATTTGGTTGTAAAATTTACGAATAGCAAAATAAATAAACAAGCTCGGTACGGATTGACTGTCAAATTAGTTGTGTGCTTCAAAACAATCCATTGCACACTGCATCATGGAACCAAAGGAACTGGTTTTCATTGAAATATGGAATTCATAGAAAGAAATAAAATTTGTAATTTACTCCGTGATTGTTTGTATTATATATAAAATGCACCAAATACGTCGGATTTTAGTAGAAACGTTTTTAAAATAGTGATTATAGTTTTGCATCGCCCACTGTGCAATTGCATACTGGGGAGATGTTTACCTTTTTGCTGTCAAATGGTTTCACTCACACTACCACGCCGTTTCATACTATCCGTGTCTCACACACACTACTCTATCAAATGCCGCACGCTGTCAGTCACCGTACAGTAAACAAACAAATATCCAAACCCAACTTCTGGCCACGAAAATGGGCTATAAAACGAAATTCGTGCAAGATTTATGCACAACCAACACGGAAATTTACGAGGAAGTGCTCCAGTTCGTTTTGAACGAGAATAGATTTTTTAACAATGTACAAAACTTGCGGAAATCATCGCTCGAAGCATTGGTGTACATGCTGCTTGTAAAACAGCGTGGAAAACTGCCGAACACGATGCTGGGTAGTGACAAATTTAATCTGCAGAGCATTGTAACGCTCATCGATCTAAACCATTTGCGGCTACAACAGGACAGTGAAACCTTCCGCTGGGTCTTAAGTGCGCTGACGCTGATCGTTTTGATCGAGAAGGATGATCAATCCGTTCGCTTACAGTTGGAAGCAATCGTGAATGTATTTGATCGTGATTTTCACGAACTACCAATATACTATGATGTACTGCGAACGTTACTCATTTTAGGCAAAGAAAATCCAGAGCTAGCTCCCGTATGCGGTGGATTGGACGGTGAGCGAATGGTTCGAAGATTGGCATCGGAATCGAGCGTAATAAGAATTAAAGCATTGGCCTGCTTACAAACGATGATGGAATTCAACACTGCCCTGTACAATCAGTGGCTGCATCTACTTCAAGATTCAAAGCTTATGATCGAGAGCAAAGTTTTCATACTGTACCAGCTGATGGAAACTTTACTACGTTTAGGCGATAGGAATAATGACATATTGCAAACCCTGCAGACCGATTACGTTTGGTTAATATGTATCGAAGGTTTCGCTACCAAGGATCCCGTATGCCGGAAGGAAACTTTAGCCTTTGTACAGTACGCCATCCGTTACGCGAAACAGTGCGACCAGAAACTAGATGGACAGTATTTCCATTGGTCGCCTGAGACAGCAGAATCGGCACAACTCGCATGGCTATCGTTCGTGACTATCGTGGAAGCGCTGAATGAATCCCAGACGCATCTTATTCTGCCAGCACTGGAACTGATTGTAAAAGTGGACACTTTGCATACCGTATGGAAAAACGTTCTACTTCGATTGATACTGCTACACGAAAATGTACGCGTAGTGAACCATGGATTGTACTACTTCTTAAAGAACAGATTATTCGATCCAATTGAAACGGAACTGGAGAAACAGTTTTTGGAAACTTTCAATCGAATGGCTGTTTTTGAAAATGTGCCGGAAATGATTGCCCACCTTACTGCTTACTACAACGCACGGGAATCTTTTGCCTTTTTGTTGCAATCAATTCCCGACATCGGATGGAACTCGATACCTTATTACTGCATCTCAAGCGTAATATACAATGTAATAAACGAAATAGACACTGCCACGATAGAGAACCATTTATCGGTTCAATCAATAACGGGTTGTGTTAAAATATGTCACGACATTAAAAACGTGTCGTTGCGGTACATTACATTCGCACTGCTACTTAAAAGCATACCCCAGTTTTTGGTACAAATGAGAACGGGCGACAGTTCCTTAATCTTGCTCACTGTAGTAAAAGAAATTGAGAAGCTTTCGTCAGTTTTTAAAATGTCGCTGGAACAATTCCAAAACGCAACAGGTTCCACGCTTTGCGATTGGATTACAACGGATGCTCTAATGCAGTATTTGGAAAAAGTTACCGTTAAGGATGCCTTCCTCATCGAAGAACTGTTAGTGAAGCGTATTTCAAAAATTCCCACCCTGGAACAGGACCAACTGCTCGACAAATTGTTTCACACAAATCAACCCGTTTATTTGAATGTGTTGGAAAAACTCCCAGAATTACAAATAACTCGCATGAAAAGCATTAATGAAGTCATACAATCTACGATGAGTACCATCATGAAAGCAGAAGAAACGAACCAAAAGATTGCTTCCAGCACATTCAGCATACTCGCGCAAATGATCAGTCTAATGCGATCGTCCGTAGAAGGAAAATGTTTAAACGATTGGCAAGCCCTACTAGTGTATATGCGTAGTTTAGTGAGCATGCGGTTAGCATCGTTTGATTATACGCAATCTGTTGCCATAGAGACGATTCAATTAACGTGGCTTTTTGTAGTACGTATGAAGGATAGCACGCTAGCGGAGAAGTTTTCTCATTCGGTATCACTAAAAGCCCTGAAGGACAGCTTTCGACGCCATCAAACAACGGAACCTCCATCGATTGATGAAGTGTATGGAATGATAACCGAAATTTACCTCAGTCACTGCCAATCCAAGAAACAATCCGAGGGAGCGTTTGCATCCGAAGAAGATTGGTCCAAACTGATCGGTTTACTCGACGTAGGAAATATACACGTATTGACGCTGGTGTTGGAGATACTTTACACCGAGACGGGATCGGGAGAAGATGCTTACGATACTGGTCGATTAGCTGTAGTGGATCGTTGCTACAAGGAAATTTTAAATTATCGCAAATCGGACCATTTCATGAAGCTTATGGAAAAGTTTATGGAAATGCTAATGATGCCTTACATTCGTGTAACCGATCTAACCGAACAGGATATGGTCGAGATTCATCCCCGAGTTACCGAGTACATTACTATGTTTCTTGAACAGGCCAACACAATTTATGGCTTGGCAAACATTGTGTTTGAAACCATATTTCAAGTGCCCGTTGCAATTATTCTAAACTGGGGAAGTTTTGGTAAGCTACTGCTGCAGGGCATGATTTTCGGGGATGTACCAAAACGTGATCAAAAGTAAGTTTTAGTCCCGTTTTATATTTTAATACAAAAGAATTATTGAATGTTTTCCCATTTACAGACTGGAATGTGATGTAGTTGATCAATGCGGGATAATCGTTCCGTGAGTATGAATCCTTCTGAGTTCCCTATATTGAAATTTAATTTCTTAAAAATATTAACAGGTTCAAACAACATTCCCGCTACCAAGCCCAAGCGGATGCACGCGTTCGTGTGTTGTGTGTCCAATATCTGTACCAAATTGTCAAGGCCAACCATCCGGATGCGGTGCTCTTTCTACTTAAACTTGAACGCATGCTAATCGAACGATTCACCCAAATCACAAAAACGAAGGAACGTTATTATGCCGATTCCATCACCCACCGGCAGAAGCTGCGGATCGTGCAGGCCTTGTGCGTGGTACTCAAACTGACCGGTACCAAACCGTACCCCTTGCTGGAGATTATGTTGTACGAAACGAATCAACCCAACATTAACTATCTGATCGAGCTGATCGTGGCGGACAGTGGAATCGATACGCTTACGATCGCTAACTCGCTCCGAAACGAGAAGGTTAAAGTGTCCGGCATACAGTCGGTATTCGTTATACTTTGGTTGCGCTGCTGTCAGACCAATGTGCTTGATGAGCAGTACGTCTACCTGCTGCTCCCGTGGACTATGGCACAAAACTTTTCCACCCGACTGTACGCACAAATAACGATCAAGAAACTGATCGCAAAGTTCTCGCCCACTCCGCTCGACGAGGGACCATACAAGGAGCTATACGCTGCCGTTAATAGCTATCTACGGCAAGGCAATGTAGAGCGTAACATTGAGAAATGTATGAAAGATTTTCGCTTCAATAGTGTGTTCGATTATTGCAATCTTCTTACGATGGAAAACATATTTCACAACATACCGAAAGTGTCGGGTGCTCCAGTAGAGGATATCGTCGGAACAACCATCCTAAGGGAATGCTTTCAAACTCTTGATCTCGGTGACATCAACCTTGGCCACGCGCTCGAGTTTGAAGAACTGCAGAACGAAAAGCATGAAAATCTTTTCCTCGCCCAATCGGTCGGAGGGACAGAGTTTGTCCAGCGAAAGATAGTTCCTCTGAAAACTTTAGAACCTAACCAAGATTTGCTGTTGGGGTTGCCTCATCATTTATGCGCTAAAAAGATGGTAATTTGGCATTGTGGCACAAGGTGAAAGATAAACTTAATATCGTTTGCCTTTTCTTAGGATTCCACCGAAGGGATGATAGTGATCGCCAGCTTAGTTAATCGCGCACCAAACCTCGGTGGCTTAGCCAGAACGAGTGAAATATTTGCCGTCAAGCAGCTCATTATAAACTCGCTACAAGATATCGATAATAAGGAATTTAAAGCACTAAGGTAAGTGTAACTCATCTCCAACCAACAACACTTTAACAGCAAGTCTTCTTTCGCTTACAGCATGACCGCTGAAAAGTGGCTTAATGTGGGTGAGCTAAAGGCGCACAAGATAGTCGAGTATCTGGAGGAAATGAAGGCCAAAGGGTATGCAATTGTCGGTGCAGAACAAACTACCGGAAGCAAACCGATTCAGCAGCTTAAGTTTCCCAAAAAATGCATTCTCGTGTTGGGGTACGTATTAGTGGCGCATGATGTGCAGAAGATGTGTAGTTTGATTTGAAGTTTTTTTTTTTGGTTCTAATTCCAGACACGAAAAGAACGGACTACCGGCAGAGATCATTAGACATTTGGATTTAATCGGAGAAATACCTCAGTTCGGTGTCGTTCGTTCACTAAACGTGCATGTTACCGGGGCCATTTTCATGTGGGAATATGTTAAACAGCATCAGGTTGTTACGGAGCTGTAAGATTTACGGGCAAACGTGTAAATTTCTATAGATAGATGGAGATGATATTTTATTTTTATAAAAATACACGAAAATTAAAATGTGATAGATTTCGATTGAAAGAAAAGATACAATTTACTAATCGAATGATCATTTTGATTTTTTGTATACATTGTTACTTTTGTATCGATCGAACGCCGACACGATAGAGACAAGCCTCCCAAAAGCGAGAATGCAAATGAGCTTATCTCCGCTTGGTTGCGTCCCTTATGCCCTGTTCCCATGCGACAAACAACATTAGAAAAACACATTCCAGCGTACGATAGATGGCCCCCGTGATCTCACAAACACCACAATAACCGGTCCCATCCGACGCGTAAACAAGTTGTGCTTTGATCATCGTTCTTAGTCGTCATTGTTGCGCATTTAGGTCTACAGTTGAATCCAGCGGATTTAGATGGTTAGTTATCTACCGTGACCACTATCGTGAGGAAGTACGAAACATAGCTGCCCGTTCGTGGTTACCGACGCTAGTCACTGTGGTTTGTGTCTGCATTCCGTACTTCTCCGTACCAGAGTTATCTTCATACCGGATCGGAACCATGTCGTTTGTCACGGTGCCACAGGGAAGTGACTTCCCGATTGAAAACCTTCCGTATGGTGTGTTTAGTACCGCTGCTAATGTAAGTTAATGCAAAGTAAAACCTTTAAAGATGAATTAAACACCAAACGGGAACTTCTTCCGTAGCCTAACGCGCGTGTTGGTGTAGCGATCGGTGAGAAGATCCTCGATCTTTCGTCGATTGTGAACTTTTATCCGGAACATGTGCGAGTAAGTAAATTTTTTTCATAAGTAAAAGTTAAAACAAAAATGTAAATCAAATTAATTTCCCTGTCCTTTCAATGTCTCTAGAACGCATTGCAAGCGACCGTGCTGAATGATTTAATGTCTTTGGGCTGTGATGCGTGGGCAGAAGTAAGACGCATTACTAAGGAGTTACTGCTCGAAGGTTCTCCGCTGCACAAAGACGTGGAACTCCAGGCACGTGCGCTGGTGGCACAGTCCGATGCAAAAATGCACCTGCCGGCAAACATTGGAGACTATACGGACTTTTACTCGTCGATCCATCATGCAACGAACGTTGGTGTTATGTTCCGCGGAAAGGAGAACGCTCTCATGCCCAACTGGAAGCACCTGCCGGTGGGATATCATGGGCGGGCCAGTTCGGTGGTTGTGTCCGGTACACCGATACGACGCCCGTACGGTCAAACACTTCCCGTTGATGGTGCGGATCCAGCATTTGGTCCGTGCCGTTTGTTTGACTTCGAGCTGGAAATGGCGTTTTTCGTTGGAGGACCACCAACCGGGCTGGGAGAACGGGTTTCGGTACGTGACGCAGCTAAACGTGTGTTTGGATTCGTGCTGATGAACGACTGGAGTGCCCGGGACATTCAGAAATGGGAGTATGTACCATTGGGACCGTTCACGGCAAAGAACCTTGGCACCAGTATCTCTCCGTGGATTGTCCCGGTTGCTGCACTGGAACCATTCCTGGTAGATAACTTCCCGCAGGATCCAACCCCCTTCCCTTATCTACAGCACGAGCAGAAGTTTAACTTCGACATCAAACTGGAAGTCGACATTAAGCGTAAGTCATTCCAGCACGATCCGGTTCTGATGCGATCGTAAGAATCGAAAGTGAAACCTGTTTTTCGTTCTACCGTCGTCAACAGCCGTCGGCCGTACCATTTTAATATATGTATCTAACATTCCGTTTTCTTTCGTTCTCTTTGGCGTTGTTTTACGCCGTGCTGCCATCATGCGATGTACGCGCAGCGAAAGCAACCGGCGTAGCAACGACGGTTTGTCGTTCGAACTATCGAAACCTGTACTGGACGGCGCTGCAGCAGATCGCACATCACACTGTCACCGGGTGTAATCTGAAGCCCGGTGATCTGATGGCATCCGGTACGATCAGTGGCGATGCGTCCGATTCGTTCGGTTCAATGCTGGAACTTAGCTGGAAGGGCACAAAATCGGTTCCGCTGAGTGGTGGAGAATCGCGCAAATTTCTACAGGACAACGACGAGGTGGTCATTCGCGGCTTCTGCAGTGCGGACGGGCTGAGGATTGGATTCGGATCCTGTGACGGTGTGGTGCTTCCGGCAACACCATTCGAGTGAGATCACGTGTGATCGCGAGCGCGAGTGAAATGCGTGTTTAATGGTTGAATATACATCCAGTTTCCGTTGATCAGTTCGGATTGCTTTACTGTGCGAAAGTGTTGGGAAATAGATCGAAAGCCATTGCATGCCGTCAATTTCCAGCTACAATTTCCAATAGATAATATACGCCTTTATTAATGCATAATCCGTGCGTTCAGTTTGACGCTTGCTGCACGCTTGCGTTCTCTTGGTTTTGCCTGGCTGATAATTCTCCTTCGGTTTGCAATTTCGTTTAATGTAGTTTCTTTTCAACAACACATAACATCTAGGTAAAGGGGATTCGTTTAATGTTTTTGTTTGCTTTTGTTTTTTGTGTTTCATTTTTTTTTCGTGTGCATTTTTTCGGTGTGTTTCCTCTATATTGTTTCCATATCTCAATGAAGGTGTGTGTCTGTGGATAATTTTCGCTGTTTGTTTTATGTTTTGTTTTTGCTTCTATCTGATTTTACTTAAACTATACGATTGCATTCTATTGCATTGCATAGCTTGTTTCGTTGGCTAATGTGCTAATGCTTGTTTAATGCGCTTGTGGAGCAGGTTTGTGTTACATTTGTTTTCTTTTCTTTTGCGGCACGCTGCTTTTATAAGCATTGTGTACTAATTCCCCTGAACGCAATTGAATGTGGCTGAATAATAGTTGCAGCTTATGTTGCACTACTGTGCAATACGTAATACACTTACGAGATACGTACGAGCAACGGAAGCGAACTAATGTGTGTTTACGGTGGCGTTGCACCGCCTTTTTTCTGTCGCCCCCACCGTACAATACCGAATCCGTTTTTTGCCTAACGAAGCTTTCGTTCGTTCGATACAATAAATGTTTATTGATTTTCTAATTTTGCGTATGCATTTTTTTTCTTGTTTCTTTGTTAATTCACTGTCACATTACATTACATAAACGATTCACATCACTTTCGAGATGAAATATACAGACAGGACGATGGGACAGGCGGTGTCCGGGCGCTGGAAAAATGCTGAACGTTAGTGCTTAGTGTCCAACTGCTAGCAGCCGCGTTCCAGCTTAACAGGTGCGGACCACCTGTTTAATCCCACCGTCAGCAAACGAGCGTATCTGAGAGTGAGCGCGAATCGTCGATTAATTAACATTTCATTTGAAGGAAGACTTTGTGATTTTGTCGTTTGTTTGGCGATTTTACGCTTTCCGCCCTTGCCACCGGTTAACACCTGTTTCCGGTGCACTACGCAGAGCGGAAGCACTTAAAATTAGAGTTCTACTAAAATCATACCAACTTCGTTCGTTTACATGTTACTGTTACTGACGTGAAGCTTTCCTGTTCTACTGCGTACAATGTAACTTACACATGTTGGCATTCTTTTTTTTTGCGTGCATTTGTTGGAACTTTGTGCGAGAGAAAACTAAAGGCAAAACAGTAGCAAACAATCTTTAAACGATGGAACGGAACTAGCCTTAAAAACTATGCGTATAATACACGGTAAAAACAGATACGGAACGTTAGCAACATAATCGTATGCTTTAGTCCCTTACCGCGACTAGACTCTGGTACACATTAATAACCGTTCTAAACCATCTCGAGATACCGCACACACATATACGGGTTCATCTCTTTATCCACCAACAGTACAGCCTATCTTATCGGGACACCCGGAACAACTACGTACAGATTGCACAGCTCTCAACAATATTCGCGTGGCGATAACATTCTCAGTCAAAGGGTTAGCTTTCGGGTTTGTTGGGGGGAAGTTTCTCTTTTTTTAAATCTTGGCCACTGCCACCTTGCCCTTGTCTTTTGGATTTGCATTCCTTTTTGTTGGTTCTTGCTCACGGTAGGAGACATGAAGCATTAACAGACCTAAAAGCCTAATATTTACACATATCGTTACAATCTACAACCGAGCGTTTCCGCATGCATCTTTTGCGGACGAATTGGAATTCTGGAACAATAATGCAAAATGGAAAGTTTAAACATTTGCTCAGTAACTTATCGGGTTTGGGAACTTCAGCCGAAGTCATCACTGTTTAATAAATGCATCCAGTTCTGTTACTGCAACACTACAGATATGGACTTTCAATTCTGTTTAAATGCAAGTATGAGTGATTTGTGTATGGTACGTACGATTTTCCATCTTGTCCGAATGTTCGTAAGGTACTTCATCGAATTGGGCTTTTTTTGGGCTAAGTACATCGATCCAGAACATTGAACATGGCTCGAGATGAAGCTGTTGCGCATTTAAACAGTTGAAAAGAAAAGAAACATCTATGGCAAAACGTCGGAATATCGATCGAGTATGTCCTTTTGTGGAGCGATTCGTCACGTCCAGTAAACTTCCACCGAAAAAGGCCAAAAAGGGGAATCGTTTTCCGGGTGGTATGGCATGTCTACAGTAGTATTCCGTGTATATAGTTGGATTGTTGTGTACATATGTATATATATTTCTCTCTAGCGTTTGTATCTTTTTTTTTCTTAGTTTCTTTTTTGTAGTGTATATATAATTCTTTCCACAAGCCCCTTTATGTTCCATTACGGGCAGCAGGGATTCAACAGTCAAGATTTACGGGTAAATAGTTTTGAATGAATGTCTGTGTGTGTGTTTTTTTTTAAATAAGTCCTACTATCGGTACCACCGGTAAGATTTAAATGCATCCGTTTTAGATTTTTATGGGGAGGGAGTGCTAAATAAAGTGATATGTCTTTGACATAATTTTCTATTAGAAATAAATAACTTTCTCGTCTAGGACTAAAACTAACGTCGCATCTAAATAACTTGCTTAATGGTTATTAAATTTAAATTTGGGGGCAAAACAAAAACGCTTATTCAAATAACCTCACAGATCTGGGTCGATAAATTAAAGCAGATTTGGTTTTGTTTGTCCCGTTTACGTCCAAACACAACAACTTTGTTGAAGATATTGATATGTCTTCACAACTGATACTCATTGGTTGATTCGATTTTAAAAACACGGTACCGCTACCCGCTGGAGCTTACCGATGAAGATGATCGACTTACGCCGACTCAACGCCAGGCATGAATGCCCCCTGTGACATGTACGTCCGATGTTACGTTACTCTACAACACACGCCAGCTTACAGATCCTGTCCGAGACGATCGATCTCGTTCAGCATGAAGTCAACGTCCGCTTCCGCAACGGCGACCGAGGAGATGATCGAGCGGAAAAAGTTTGGACGACGATCGTCCGGTTGGTAGCCAACCATCAGCGTACCGGACTGCATCATGCGTGACTTAATGATTGGACAGATCTTGCCAAGCTCCTGTTCCTTCTTGGCATCGTGCGGAACGCCACGCAAACGCTTCGGAATGTACCAGAACGAGACGTTAACGCACTCCGGTTCCATGATCAGATAGAACTTGTCCGACTGCTGCTTGATGCGCTTCACCTCGTACTCGGCCAACTCCATCAGGTGGTCCATGTGTTTGCCGAACCCTTCCGTACCCTTGGAGCGCCACTGGAGCCACAGCTTGAAGATATCGTTGTGTCGTCCGCACTGGATCACCTTATCACCGGTGTCGTAGCTAATGTCGTACAGCTTGTCCGTCATGAACAGGTACTCGGCAGACATCTGGTTGCAGCTAATCAGGAGGCCCTGAGTATGTAAGCGGAATAAGCATTAGAACAAGAACTCTAACCTTTCTTGTCTTGTCTATCTTTAAGTGTCTTGTTTTAAAGTTCCTCAATTAAATCATGGAAACCGACACATCTGGTGGTACGCAGCAGTAAATACGGGCACTAACTAACAGCGTGTCTACTCAGCATCCAACAGTTCCGCTCGACGGCAATCAATCGTACAGCAAATAACTTCCAACAAACCCTGAACATGGTTCATCAATTTACGGCCACTTTCCAATGGATGTGTTCATCATCAAATACCCACAATTGCCATACTCCCGGGGCAGAGTAGAAGGGATTTAGGGATTACGCGAATAAACTTTCATCGCCCAGTTGGTGCTGATTGTTTTGCAAAAGTTTGTTTGCAACAAAAACAAAAATTCTACAACAAAAAAAAGGAAAACCAAAATCGATTTTTTTCCAGGTTTTTCTTTCCCCTTACACACTGATAAAGGTAGCCCATTTTTCCCACATTGCGCTTTCCTGTCATAACGATGGGTAACGTATTGCGCAAATTAAATACGTTTGATTTACGAGCACATCATTTTCCGCAAAGGTTTTCCCAGCTTCATCCCGTGCCCTTTCCCGTCTCTCTACCCGGTGGTTGTACAACTATTTCAATCACTGTAAATGTAAAAAGGCCCATCACTGTTGCTACTTACATCCTCCTTGAAGTGAATCGTCGAACACTGCAGCAGTGCACCCATCAGCTTGTGAGGGTTCCATGTGATCGAGTCGCATCTGGAAGTGAAAAGGAATGGAACATTACAGCACCCTTGCTTACATTTGGGGGAAAATGAAAAGGGGTTCTTCGGGATGGTGACATATTTTTCACAGCACCACATGGAAACACCCAGCGGAGTGTTTAAGAATTAATTTTATGTACACAACGAATGAACCACTTTTTTGTATGAACTGATGATGGTCGATGGAAGCCTGAGATTGGGAGATTGGTAGACCGAATGGGAATGGAATCGAATTTGCATGAAGTCGAGTTCGGTTGCTTATCAGTGTTTGCACAGGAAGATGGGTTTTGCATGCAGTTTGTCGTTTAACTTATAAGAATCATATTTTGAATAGTTTAAGTGCCTTTTTAAACCGATTTAAAAAATTGAAGTCATGAAATAGAATACTTAGTTCGGTCTTGTTCTAACGCGTGAGGATTTTATGAGGCGTTATTTAAGTTCTCTGTCCAGACTTCAACGTCCTGCTAATCCTTATTGCAACCGTTCACACCTGAGTGCATTCGAACTCAGGGCCTCATAGCACACAGGTTTGGACATTATTCGTGCAGGGATTAAACAAGTCATACTTAATTCTACCGACCTGGTCTTCTCTTCTAAAATGCTCAAAACACACATTTTCATTTAATCCTACCAGACGTGCTCATATAATACCAGCGGATGACGTAAATGGGAAAAATTTTAATGCTGGTAGCAATTTTAATTATACTAACTTCTCATAACATTTTGTGGCAGATGAAACGATTTTATTTTAAATAAAAACGATTAGTGTTTCACAAAGATTTAGTGCTCCCTGGTACGATAATGCACACGCAAGCAATAATTGTTTCCCAATTGGGTTTTTGAAATTTTAAGCAACATTTACTTTAAAGAAAACAAACCCTGCCATCGCCTTCTGGCTTTCAATCCGGCGGTTTACCACAGAACCGGATTATCATAAAATTACAATTCATTTTCACCATTTACTTTCACGCCAGCCAGGCTTTTCACCGTGGAGGGTTTTTCCGTCAATCTGGAAAAGCTTTTAGTCTAATGACGGATTCAATGCTGAGCGTACGCAAAAACACAATCAGTTTGCCGATGAAGTTGACAATGTGGAGGCTCTGTGGTAGTGTTAATGATTGGACAGATTTTGGGCCAAAGTGTTGATTAACTTTGTGGACTTTTTTGTGTGTTTTCGAGTTTTGATTAATTATGCATTAATTGAATCAATTGGAATGGCGCAAGGTTACGCAAATAGAAGTACGTACAGTGCCATTCATTATCACAAAAAACGTGTGTGAATTAGAGATGAGAATAACAAATCTTTTTAGTGAGTCAACGGAGTCATAAAAAAAACCCGGCATAAACGTATAAGTTAAGGTTCGCGTCATTTTGCTCACTCATGAGTGTAAGCATGTAGCCGTGGTGAGTCGAATTGAGTTGAGTAATTTAGAAAGATTTATAAAATGATGTATTTTCATGCGAATTTTTTGAAATAAGTTTCTTTTCACTCAAATAATGCTTTAAATTAAAAAAGAATAAAAATAATAAAAAATAATAAAAAATTTGAAAATTTCCTAAGGCTATAGCCATAGCTTTTTTTTTGGGGAATTTAGCAAAATTTTAAAAATTGATGTATTTTAATACGAATTTGTTGAAACAAGTTTCTCTTCACTCAAAGAAAAAATGAAAAAATAATCAAAAATAAAACAAAATCTATAACTTTGCCAATCTTCTAAGCAAAGGCGGATCCCGCTGCATGTATCAAACATTTCGTTTCAACTAATTTTTATAAACCCATCACATATTTGTATACTCCCGTAAAATCTTGGTAAGCTTGTTTGGAATTTTTTTATCCATCCACTTTTTAGTCCGGACTTGGAACCAAGAATGATTAGGGGCAGTGTTAAGAAATTGACATACAGGGAAAATATATGACAATCGATTCCTAGACTAATTCTCCAGTAAATACAGTGACTTCTATGTATGTAAGTGACAGTAAAATAATGAATCATTCACATTTTCCTCAAATCGAACATTTCTCTTAAACACATAAAATGAAGCCTAAAAAATCAAGCAAAAATTTCCTTTCTCCACCCAAAACCCAATGCGTTTACTTGCACATGTCTTGCAAGCTGTTACACCATCCCTTCCCGTAAACGTTTTTGGTGGAATTTAATTTCGTAACAATTAGTTACAGCAGATTCCGTTCCGTTCCGTCGTAAAAACCCGTCCACCACGGATACGGACGAAAATCAATAAGCATTCCAGGGGAATAATAGCAGCCAAAAAGTGAAAAAGGGTCGCTGGAAATGCTGTGGAACCGGATGTTGCCAGTTGTGACCATCACTCCTAGAGGAAGCAACTTCCTGACTTTTTACGGTTTAGGTATTTTAATTTTCCTTCATTTCTGATGGTTGTATGTATGTTTTTCCCCTACATATCTTTTCACTAAGAGAAGGAAAAACATAACAAAGAAATATATTTTTCCAGAAATGGTACCATACAAAACGGAAAACACCAGAATTGATGCTAAAGGTTAGGGATGGTAGCAGTTCTTCAAGTGAGCAAGTACGCGTAATACAGGAATAGAATGCAAACTAGATGCAGCTCTTCTTCAACTTACAGATAGAGCTAAACCGTTCAACCTGTGCTCACAGCATGACTTAACAAACAATGTTCGCAGGACACATGGTGTACGACCGGAGAACGTCTTCCGGAATCGGATCAACCCCGACACCGACACACAGTTTTCTGACAGTCGAGTGAGTGATTAAAGTCTCCTCACCGACATAATAACCTTCCAAACAGCTGTGACCGGGATTGGAATTACTTTTTTTCACTCCCTTCTCAAAATTTTTGCACAGAATCGACTACATTTTGTCAGGGTTTTTTTTGCCAATGTCAATTGTTTGCCTCCAGCCGTGCATGCCTCATTGTGCTGAAAAAGGCTGAAGATTAAAGCGCGTTGTTTTGCTAATTGCACCTCCTTGACTGGTGGCGATTTGTTGGGCACTCCAGAAATGGGAAGAACTACGGGGAAGGCTTCAGAGGTGCGTAGACGAAAAGATTGTTTGTTTCCTTCCCATCCAAAAAGGGAACATACCTTTCGATGCCGGTGAAGCGTGGATGACGGTATTTTTTCGAAAGCAGCAGACCACCACCCCATGCAGCCTGCAATGGTTGAGAAAGAGAAAAAGATAAGCACATTTTCAAGATAAATTTGTTCTAAAATCGAAACAATTTTAAATACTTACATCCACATGGAACCAACAGTTATACTTCTCACAAATGTCAGCCACCGCATTGATCGGGTCAAACGCACCGAGCACGGTCGTACCAGCGGTCGCATTCACAAAGAACGGAATCTGTCCACGTGCCTTCCGTTCCAGGATCAATCGTTCCAGCTCGGACGGAATCAACCGACCGTGCTCATCCGACGGTACCATCACACAGTTATCCGTACCGAGCCCACAGACAGCGGCGCACGACTTCACCGAGTAATGGCACTGATCCGACGTGAACATTACCAGCTCGCCCGGTAAGGCACGTGCACCGTGCTCCTTGTAGTTCGGGAACATCTTGTGCCGGGCGGCCAGGAAGGCGTACAGGTTGGAGATGGAACCACCGGGTGCAAGAATCGAATCGCCACCATCCCATCCAATAATCTTGCGCATCTTCGACAGCACCACGTTCTCCATCAGGATGAACACCGGGGCAATCTCGTACGTGAACATGTTGGTGTTGGCGGTCGCCGTAAGCCACTCTCCGGCCATCGAGACTACGTCCAGACCGCACGACAGCTGATTGAAGAAATGAGGATGTCCTGCGGAAGGGAAACACAGAGTAACGTGTAACTTTAATCGACCCATCCATCAAGCGCCAGCGAGAGAAGATCCCGCAGGCTTTAAGGCTTTAAGCTCAGGTTCATTAATTATGGGAGTGTAAGTCCCATTCGGTCGCGGGTTCGGGGGTTTTATGGATTTAAAGACACATGGCATACGGCGGATGCGAATGCTCACAAAAAGGGGAGCCTCGAAAACAATCACTTTTCCGTGCTAAATGTGGCGTAATAATCCAACCTGCCAGTTTCGGGCTGATGATGAGCCATCGAAACATCCACATCGGTTTCGATCAGTACACACTCTGTACTTCATTGAATATAGTGCGACTATCTGCACGTATCTGGGTAATGGAAAAACTCTGTTTTGCTTGCATTTTATGTCCACAAAAAACCGCACTCTTAATTCTACTTCTCCAAGTGATAGGGCAAGGCATTATGTAAATCTCACTCAACCACTATCGGACCAAAAACAGATGCTGAAAATACTCCAACTCCCTGCAAAGAATTGTGACCAACGAAGCAAAAAAAACGAGGAAGTGTTTGTGTCTGTTTATTTGTTTGTGAAAAGGATTAAAATCTCGCACCGACATCAACGAAGGACGTACGGCACAATGGCTAATCTATTGCTGCTACACTCGGATGGAGTACCGTACCGGACCACTGGAAGAATGTCAACAATCAATGGCAACTTCCCTCGGGAAGTTGGAACACCCTATTTTGCCCCTGTTCCCAATAAAAGGGAAAACAAGCGCAAGGGAGAAAATAGGTGGATTACAATGATGTTAGGCAACCCTCCCGACCATAATCTCGACCACACGGGCGCAACGTTCGATTCAATTACATCGATATCATTCCGAATGTTGGAACTCTGCGCCGAATTCCTGGCTGGCTGATTACTATTTCATCGAGCCGAATCAAATATGCGATGAGAAAATCAAAGCCAGACACTTGATCATCTCCTGGGGGTTGGAGAAGGTTCGTCATCTTTTTGGTTTTGTGTTATGATCATGAAAATTACAACAACTTATTCGAGGGTCTTTGCCTTGTATTACATCATTCCGACACTTCCGGGTAGTCCGGAAAGGGCCAGACACGCACTGTCGATGTCCTGCTGTGCTGAAGTGTAATTCAATTGTGGAGATTGAATAGTGAGGAGACCCATCACAAATTGAGCTATTTTGTGGCTTTTGGTTTGTAGAATAAATTGATTACAAATCAAGATCGTAATAGATTTAAATTCATATAACGCAAACTCATTTAGATCTCTCTTGACTTCTTCTGTATAGAACTCTGAAAAGGTCCTCAGAAACGACTACACATTCATCATTAATTAAAATGCTGGAGTGCTTTTGAGGTGATAACAAAAAACCGCAATCAATCACACCACCACAATAAACACGCCAATTGATTTCCATAACACTTGCCAACGTCTCTCTCTCTCTCTCCAGTATTCATTGAAAAGTTCCATTGTCCTTGATGTGAAATACCAACTCTTCTTATGCCAGCCACGGTCTCACGCGGCGAGAGTTTAGCCTAAAGGATAATGGAATTAGGTGGTAATAAAATACATTCAATCTGCTACCAAGAACTCCTCACTCCTTCTCCTTCTCTCTCTTTCTTTCTCTCTCTCTCTCGTTGAAGAGAAGAAGCAAAAAAAAGGCAGCATCCCAAAAATTTAATCCTCATTCATCGTACATTAACATATTTCACTTGCCAAGGTTTACTGTGGCTGACATCCTCGTCATACGCATCGCTTGCAAAACCACCCTGGTCGGGCTGGATGCTGCGACACAAACGCCACAAGTTCTGTTTCCCCGTTGTTCTAACTTTCCCTTATGCAAGTACATGCTTGGTACAGGAAATGTTGGCTAGCATTTTCCCTCCCGCTATTTATTGCTGTTTATTGATCTAATCTCGGACACGTGCCGTCCGTAGGAGGAAAAGTGCCTTTTGACGGCAGCATAAAAGATGACGGCGATTCCATGGGATGGATGGAATTTTCTATTTAAAATAATATTATACTATTTTTTCGGGTTCTCAACTTGTGAAAAAAAAGTGTTGGGAAAATACTAAAATAGAAGAATAATTTTAAGTAAAAAAAAACAAATTCTTGTCAAACCCCTTTGGCTGCTTAAATAGTTTTTGAGTAATGAGTTTGTCCTCATTCTTGTCCCTAATTTTTTTAAAATAAATGTCTCTTATGGACGCCTTTGCCCATCGCTCTAGGGTGATTGTAGCTGTTTTCACGTGTCATATCTTCATCATACACGTACACCACTGCCTCCCCCCCTCCCCCCTCCGGGCTTGAAAAGGTGAAAAGAAATCAACCAGATTATGACTCTTGTGGCCAGATTTATGGCCGAGTTGAAGGGGTGTCGAATTTCATCCGTAAATATTTTCGAGTTTTCCCTCGGCCGAATGCAGCCGGGATCTTATCTCTTTTAATAGCGGATGCTTGTGGCAGGAAGTTGCCGAAGGAACGACAGGAAAAGAAAATGAAGGCACACCAACCAGATAAGGTAGGCAATATCCGGGGAAATATGATCCTTTGCTACGAATGTCTGCCATCAGAGTTGGAGGAACTTTGCAAAAAAGAGGAAAAATCCCACCCAAAAACCGATAAGAAGCTTGCACGTCCTTAAGAACAGCTCTCTTCAAGTGAAGTTAATTGCTTCTAAATGGCCAAACTAATGAGAAAGTTCCAACACACGGCAATAAGGTACGCAGAGGTTGATGTTGCTTACCTTCCATTTAGGTTAGGTATTTGTTTGATAAATGTTTTTTTTCCGTCCCTGTGTCATCCATTCGGACATCTTCAACATTGGGATGTTCACCCGAGGAAAAACCTACATTCGTTTCGTATTCAATCAACGTGTGTGTATTACGACACATTGTTAGTGTTCGTCTAGCAGTTCTAAGCAGTTCCGGACATTCAACTGCCGGGGGGTTTCGACCCTAACAAAATGCATTAAGTAAAATCCGTAATCGTTTCACCGAACAACATCCGAAATGCTGCAAATGAATAAATCGCAAAACAAGCCCAATTTGTTTGCGCCAACTCGGCTCGGTTTGATGTTGATCCGGATTTACGTCTGTTTTCACTTATTTTCCCATTTTCGGTACCCAAAACCCGCATCATAGCGCGTTACATTTGACGCGGAAGGAATGTTCGGTCCCGGGGATGTTTTGTCTCAACCAATTTTGCCGTAAAACGGAGTTCGTCTAAAAAACCCCCATCCGCCCACCACTTACCTGTCTTCACCTGATACTTGAGCGTCATGGCACAATCCTTCACCAGCTGTTGCAGTGTGACGGCCTCCTCCGGTATGTCCAGCGTGAGCAGCTTCTTCATGTCCTCCGGATGATGGAAGTCCAGGATCTTCTCCTTCCGGTCGTTCTGTATGTTCACATAGTCGACCAGCAGCTCGGCGATTTTGTTCAGGAACTCACGCGTTTCCGCCGAATCGGCCGATTGTACAACCGGGATGATGTCTTTAATGTAGGCGAAGAAAGAAGAAGGCGAGGAAAGTGAAAATTTAATTATTTATCCTCAGTTTAAAGCTCGTTTGTGTCGAGGTTTGAATACATACATATTTGACTTTAAGATATCAAACAACTTGAGAGGTTTGAATACATTAATATTTGACTTTAAGATATCAAACAACTTCAATTCAATTTAGACTCTATTTAATATCCACATTAACCTCATCTTCCAATTTACCTTACTTAAAAAAATTGGCTTCTTCCCATTTCTGGAGATGCCGGGTATCGATCCCGGTACCTCTCACATGCTAAGCGAGCGCTCTACCATCTGAGCTACACCCCCTGGTTGAATGTAGAGCAATTGTTTTGTCAAAAATTGCTACGTCCAACATACTTTTCCGATCACCGAATGGCATGAACCGGTTTTAAAACATACGCGATCCGATTAACTGCGTATCAGCCCGCTTCACTTTCATCATAGGGTGGGGAACAAACATGTGCGTCAGCATATAGTATGCGGCTCGCCGGGGCACTGTAATCGCGTAATCAACCGAATCGGTCCACACGAGTGAATGGTACCCATTGCTGTGACACCTGAGCTGTGGTGTTGAGTTTTAAAAATAGCTCGAGTTCAATGCGTAACAGTGGGGAACAAACAAAGTTTTTGTTGTGTAAAAAACTGCTTTAACAAACATTTTGTTTTATTACAAATTTCGTTGCAAGACTAAAAAAAGAAAAAAAATCAGAAAATTTGTTTTTCTACATCATTAAACATTTTGAGAAATCCAGTGTAATAAATATAAATAAACAAAAACCAAATCTTCGAGGTGGCTTTAAAAAACTAGTCACCGAAATCCTCAATTAGCAATTATTTGTGTAATAAAACCTATCTAAAAAAAGGGGACGAGAAGAAAAAAAAACGAAGATTTTTTCAATCTAAGGGTAGATATTTGTTTTGGCCCTGCATAGCACAATATTGCAAAACTTCTTGTGCCAGACACAAATGGTACAGTGGAATAGTTGAACCTAGTCGGTATTTCGCTACCGTCAATGCGTGACTTGCCGTGTGGATTGTTCATTTTCCCTCATGCTCTTAACATCGTGCTGTGACGGTAAAGAGACACAGTGCAACAATTCCGCACTCGAAGGGATTTTAATATTAAAGTTCCTATTCACTTCTTCCCCTTGTTCTGCCCTTCATTCCTTCTTCCATATGTATCTTCCCCTAGCATTACAATTTCAACCCTCCGCTTTGCTTACAGTGTTGCCGCTGACATGGCACAAGCTATTTATTTCCCTATTTTCGTCTATCAATGTTAAACAACGCGCTGGGAATAGTGGCATAAACTTTGGTTCCCTCGGTTCGGTCCCGTACAGCGAACCTGAAGAATGTGTTTTATTTGAGCAATTAGTGTTGATATCGTTTTAATTAAGGATTTCTCAGCCATCAACCCCGTTAGGTTAAGCGGATCGGGAACGAATTTCGCACTGCTGTGTGCTGTGTCAATGGTTGGCTGGCACACAAACGCACACACGCAGCGTAAATCCAAACGACCCATCATCCCATCTTGAAGCTGCACTCGAAGCCACAACCACGAATGGGCCCTCTAGGGAGCCATCACCAGCGCCACCGAGGATTAGATAAAAAATGAACCGTATTGACAGGTAGTGGCGGGGTTGGCCCTATAAGTTCGCTCCGTTCCATTTTGGGGGAAAATCGGTGAAAAACGATTTTTATAGACTACGGCCAAGGGAGACCAAGGATGCCGCACGGATGGCTTGCAGACCAATCTATCTATCCATCATGGGCCTAATCCTGGTGGCGAATGAATAGGAAATTGATTTTCCTTTTCCCTCGTTGGTACGATGAAAAGTGCCACGTTGTTTCACGATTGGCATCTGTACGGTGATCCACTCGGAAAAGGGAAGAGTCTCTAAACTTCTATCCGACGACCTAAGATAACCTTTTTTTTGCTCTGACCCATGAAGAAGATGGACCCGGACGGTGTTTGTGCATTTTCTTTTGGTTTGAACAAAAGGATCGCCTTCTTCTGGCGGTTATCATAACTTACAAGATTACGTCCATAATGATAAATCTATTTTGCACCTTTCTATTGATTTTTCCGCCCCATAATATCGCAAAAATTTCAAAGAATGTTCAAAATTTTGTTCACCACACAACAAAGAAACGATGCTTGCTTTGAGTTACTGTTTTGTATTGTATGTTTTGAAGGAGTTTGTTTATTGTTTGGTGTGAGTTGTTCGCTTTTCTATCGAATTGTTTTTGTTCCCTTCCGTTTATATTTTATTTTTGATGTTTATTATAACTGTTTCTATGTTTTTGTTCCTTCTTCTTATATTTTATGCTACATTTTTATATTTCTTTTTTTTTTGCTTTATCGATTTATTCATTCATTTTCTTCTCTTTTCAATTCTTGTAGCAAATTTATCTATTTATATCGTCTTTTATATCTTTTTTGTGCTACTTTTTCTAGAGCTAAACAATTTTCAAGTATTCTCATATTATTTATAATTATTTTTTACAATATGACTATGTTTCATAAAAAATTTCATGTTTACCATATTTTTATCCTGTCCATTTCAAATTCCTCTTATCAGACAACCAGTCACAGTCATCTGAAAATTTCATCTCTTTCTTTGTACGTTTCTTGCCACACAAACGACAAGATTCTTGATAACACATCCTTCGCATGAGTGGTCCTCTTGAAGCTATGGCAACAAAACTACTGTCCACTTTTCCCAGCACCAACCTGTCACAAGCGGATGCAATCGAGATCGAGTTTAGGGTCGTTTTGTATTTCTTCAACCAAACTTTGCTTTCCTTCACTCGGCCTCGGCGTAAGAAATGATAAGCGCAAGGGAAGCAAAAGAAACAAACAACCCATCCATACGGTGGCATAATGCCGTGTCCTGCATTTTCCTGACAGGTCCAAGCGCATTTACAAAACGTGAAACACCGTTTTGCCACGGTGGATGCCGTTTGGCTTCTGCTGCCTGTACCACAACGGTCCTGACCGGCCGCCTCTTGGCTGTTGCGCACGAGTGATTTCAATTATGTCTGCAACTAACGATCCGTTAAAGTGTAGATAATCGGTTTTATATCGGTAGCCAAATATTTGCGTCCCTGCGTCATCTACCGCTGTACGGAAGTGACACACAAACCGATGTTCACCCCTAACCGTCGCCGGGAAATTGTCGCTTTCGGGTCGCGACAAACCGAGGGCGCTTGTCGTGTGCGATTTTTCCTGCGTTTTCCTTCTGTTTCTGAAAGTATGTTGTGGGAACATGGAATTGGAATGTAAGGGAAAAAAAATGGTGAAACTATTTTTCATCCCTGCGTCATTCCGCTGGCTACATTGGAATGTGTTTGCTTGCATGTTCGTTTACTCTGTGCATAATAGGACAGGGAAAAGAATTTAATAAACGGCCACATACTTCAAATTGCTTAGCGCAGTTTTCCCCCCATTCAGAAGCAAAATGTTTTCTTTAACAAAAAAAGGGAAAACTTTTATTCTCAAACATGATCGTACCGAGATTTATTATAAGCGATATTTTTTTTTATTATAAAGTTATTAAATAATATTAAAAACATCCCAAAGGGGACACTTTTTGCATTCCGTTTCATTCGTCAGCATTTCCTGCGTGTTTTCCCGTGTGTCAGCTTTGTGACACGTTTTCCCCTCGACTTTTATCTGTTCCAGCAGACAGACGCTTCTACAACACCCCTTCCAAAACTCCAAAAGGCAAACATTTTAATATCGCAAACATATTTTACCACGACACAATCTGTTGATGACTGACGGGACGGATGTAACACTTGTGGACGAAGTGCGTCAGAACTCACTCACAGTCACAGTGAGTGAGTGGTTGACAGATTGTAATTTTGAAGTGCAAAACAAAATGGCAGCTTCGTTTATTAAAAATGGTTTCAAAGAAGCGTAATTCTTTGTCTCTAATTATTATTCGAGCTCTTGAGTAAGTGTCCCTAACAAAAATAAAGAAGCTGTAGTAAAATTCTTATTAGTGTTTACAAAAGCTTAAAACGATTCTGACCCAAAAGGTCCTACACATGCGCATCGGCGGTAAGAATTCGTTCTGGGTTATGCAACATCCGGAACCAGTCGAAAAATTCTTCCCCCAAAAAACCAACAACATCTGATGACGTCAATGGCATAGTAATTTTGGGGTAATCAGAGTTACTATGTCACAGCCCAATGTCCTAATTTTGATCTTTCCTTTGAACTCCGTTATATACAGCTTATTTCTTGAGCATTGAAATTGTACTTTATGTGTATCCCAATTTGTATCGATATCGATCGAGATTTATAACGAAAGCTCATTTCCGTTTACAAATTCCAGGCTAACCTGCCTACAGAAATACACTCACACAGGGCATCCAATGCATGGCGCATGAACCTCCCGTAAGATCCTGCGCATTATTTTAATGGCCGTGGAAAAACCTCCAAAGGACCGTACAGCATTACAAATAGCACCTACTTTGTAACCGTTTTCGTCCAAATGAAGGTCATCAAACGAAATGAGGCTCAGGGTGGTAAAATTAATGAAACGATCATTATTAGCCTCCCGGGTGGTAAAAATCACCCTCAGAAGCTTTCTTATGCTAACGCTTAGTATTTGCTACTAAGAGCATCATAAGTATAAAGTTAATATTTAAAAATAAATTTCTCTTCTTCAGTTGCTCTTTAAAAACATTTGAAGATATATTTTGTTTATAGTTTTAAACACTTTTTACTCTTAAGTAATACTCCTTAACATTCTTTTTCTTTGTTTAACAAGCTTCTACTAGGCATAAAAATTTTCTTATTTTTTTTTCTCTGTTACGCAATTTCCGTCTTATGTAACGCATCAAACACCTACCTTTGGCTGTGAGCTTTGCCGTTTTGTCGGACAGTTTATACTTTTCCACATTTATCGACGTCATTTTCCTGTCTGTTTGCTGTGGATTTTAGTGAGTGGGAAGAAAAACAATTAAATTTTATATTTCTTGAGCAAAAAGACACGGGAGATTATTTTTTCCCTACCTTTTGATAGCGTTTTGCTGACTTTAAAGTGTTAACAGTTTGATATCACTAAACTCTAGCAAAACTGTAGGGTTTTACTCCAACGATTATGTAACACACTTAGTGATACGCTATCACAACCAGGTTGAAAAGTCGTGCTGTGGTTTTTGTACTGAACAAATTTGCAAAAAAACAACCCCTAACTGACCCCTAAACGTTGTGTTTTTTGTACGGGTACAGACAGGATTTTTGCTGCAAAAGCTCAAAGCTCCTACGCGGTTACACGCACAAACACCTTACGCACGGATAAGGGTGAACAATGGTGCTGCACACACACGACTTACACACCGTACACTGTTATCCGGGACGAACCACAGAACTGATCACCGAAACAAAACCGTACTGTCCGACGTTCTCGCGAGCTGTGATGGCTGGTGAAGGATTTCACCAGCGAGCAGAACGATTCTGTCGAGCTTTTTCGGGGGCCAGCAGCAGCCTCCCACATTAGAATCCTGCCACTTCGGACGTCATTACGTCATCGTTGAGGCTTTTCTGCTCGAGAGCGTACGGAATTCTCCCGGAACAGCATCCTGCCATTGGAAAGGTGGTGGCCGCCATCATGGTTGAGGCGGAGCTACATACTACAGTTGCGTGCTGTGCGCACACAGCAACAGCAGCCCCACCGAGGAAGGATGAAGCATTTTCCTCACATTCCCCTACACGGTCGAGATGCTAGAGGGGAAAATGAATATTTTATGTACTTTGCTGCCAACGTGAAACCAGGTCCAGGATTTGTGGGAGAATTTGCGTGGGATTGTAGCGAATGGCTTCGTGCCGTGCCTTTACGAATGCAAAATGATGGCAAGTATTGAAATTTTGGTGAAAATTCCAGCTCGCTAAAATACACGCCAACGTGTCAGGCGGTGACTCTTACGTGAGGGAGAAACTGTTACACCGTGTTGCAGCAACGGATAAATAATAAATAGTTCTTCTCAACACCCGGTGAGCTACTACAAAACTGTGGTACTTTGTTGAATTTCTTTTTTTCCCCTTTTATTTGGTAAACGCTGCAGGTGTTTTTGGCACCCGGTTTTTTTTTCTTCCTGATCCGTGGAAATTTATGCAAAAATTTCCACCTACGGTGAGGTGGAAAAAGCCCTTTCACTAGAACCGAAAAAAGAAGCATTTCAGAGGGAAAAAGGTGAGACACAAAAAAAACGAGACAAGCTCATTCCAATGAACCACTTATGAGGTTAGCTTTTGCGGCCACATGCAAATCCTTTCCGGTGTCGCATCCAATTATGGTTTTTAGCTGTAGAGGGATGTGCAATCTGATGACGTCAAGCGAATGGAAAATAGTGGTTTTTTGTTTTAGTGATAATGGCCCAGCTTATTATGGCGTTATTTTTGGGGGGATTTTATACAGCTTTTGCTGGCTTTTTGAATATTAAAACTAAGAGCTTTTGATTATTTTTATAAATTTATTATTGATATAAAATTTTACTAGCATTATTTTCTAAAGTGATTTTTTTCAGGCAGATAAATCTTAGGAGACAAAGCCTCTCAATTTGTTGTTTAGTTCCTAAACTCCTAAGAGGTTTAATCCACCAGGCGCCCCCATTCTCTCCCCGTTCTTTGTTTAACGACCTCTAAAAGGTCACGCTGGCCATTTCTGGCTCACTAGACTTATTGTTAACACGTAGCTGGATAGTCAGTCCTTGCTACGAGGGAACGATCCGGATGTGATTTGATACCTGTTCCTGTCGTGGGGAACCACCGGGCGCCTCCATTAAAAATCACTAAACAATTCCATAAAAAAATCACAAAGCGCCATACAAATATGAACACAATCTATAAAATGTAAAACTTAGTACAACAAAATTGTATTCCTATACGATAAGTGAGAACAAAATCAATGACCGCATGTAAATGGATTACTATTTTACAACCCTATTTTGCGCCACGATGCTTGTTCATTAGTGCCACGAGCATGCAGTTAATCCAACGACAAATTAACCCATTTTCCAGTGCAAGTTTCACATAAAGACCCATCTAACTGACAGCAGTTGTAGTGGCCAGATGACAGTGGAACGGGGTTTTAAAACTATCCACCGGTTTTATCGCTATCTACCACAGACGAGGACGATACGAAGTAGATACTACCATGGTGGAGTTTTTTCGCCTACACGTGCATGGAACGAGATGGCGGAATCGATAAACCGACAATATAAAATTTACAACGAGAAGAAAAGGAAAAAAAAAATAACAAGTTAACGAGTGCAACTAAATGATATCAATGACGCAAGTGGCACAAATGCACCCATTTACGTAACGTGGCGCTTAACGAACAGATAATTGATGAAGAGAAAATCGATAAATGCAACGTGTGTTAGATGTGGTACATTAATGTTGATGAAGATGGGAATAAATACTGATAATATTATGAAATATAAATTTTAGAAAAGTCAACGCAGATGTCCTTTAAATGGAATTGTCTCAGCCATTCTGATGGGCGCATCAACGCTATCACTTCTTCTCAATTTGAACCTCCTTTGAACCTTGTGAATGGCCCAAAAAAGGACTACAGAGTAAGCCATCCAGGGTTCATTAGAATGATACCTACAATTATTCTTCTGTTCCTTAGCGAATCTAATTCGAAGAACGGTAGTGAGTTCATTGTACATTGCACTCAAAGAACTCCTAACAGTCTCCTAATTTCTCCAATATTATTCCTCGCATACAGGCAATTCTTCCTCTCGAATGTGGCCAAAAGCTTTTCGTCCACTTTTGGACAGAATCCAAATGAAGAATTGATGTTCTTCCTTTCATTTTAATAAGAATTGGTGAAAAGGTCGTCAAGTCAATCAAAAGACCTTTATTTACAACAATTTTAAACTCTATTTTAAAATTTTGTTTGGTTCTATTATCTTGTGTTTTTTATGCTTTTGTCTTATATACTTAATCGGGTGTCTATATAAAACTAATAGGCAGAAACACTCCCTCAAATACAATGTTAAAAATGTTATTGCAATTAATAAAGATTCCTCAATCAAAGTCATCACCGCACACGCGCTTACATCACACCTTAATTGCTCGAAAGATAATTCAATTAAACCACTTACGATAAACTGCAACTCTTTAACCTCCCGGTATGCCTGTTCAGATTTATTGATACGGCCTACAAATATTGTGCTAGGTAAGTACACCTTAAAAGCTTTTCCCTCCAACCCGCCGTCCGCCGATAAGAAAGCTTTCCAACTAAATCCAACACGGAACACACAAGCATTTTTGTTACAGGCTATTCGGTTGTTGTTGATTGTTTTTTTTTCTCCTCCCCCTCCCCCGGGGCCATATGCTTGTACGGCTGCTGATAGTCTGCGGCACAGGTTGCGAACCCCTTTTTCCGCCAACACACCATGTGCGAGAGATAATCACAAAAAAAACCGAAACCCTATTTGTGACAATCCCGTTTTAATAATTTGATCCCACACAGCGATTGATCGATACGGAACTGGTGTGGCGGGACAGGCACATTATCGGCCGTATCGGGAACCCGCTGATAAGCACCATTTGAAGCAGCCGTAATCCAACCGTACGATAATGAATCGGTACAAAAAGTCAGCTCGTTCGCGAACGGTTCGGGCAGTGATAATTGATGTGACCGATCGGTAGCACGCAGAATATTGTTTCGCAGCAAAAAGCAAAAAGGGCACAAGTTTTAAATAAAAAGAACTTAAAAGTCATTAGGAATTGTGCTTCTAAACTGCAAAATAAATTGAATTAAATAAGATGAAAGTGAGTAAATGATTTTTAACGAGTGTTCTCTCTGATTTAAGAAATACTTTTAAAGTATTTAAAGTAACATCAAATAGAGTTCTTACGTTACAATCTACATGATTGATTGGACAGAAAGTGGAGATACTTCAAAACGAACCGATAATTTGTGTGTTTTAATTCGAAAAGCTTGGCCAATCAAGGCTTAGTGCAAATCGGTGCAAATATGTGGATTTGTTGCCTCTTTGAAAAAGTGTTTTTACTTTTTAGTGGAATCAATTTTTCCCTCCGAAAAAAACCTCCTTAAATTATGCCGGATTACGCCATTTCTAATTTATACAGCATGAAGTGAAATTTTTTTTTCTCTATTTATTGGAGCATGTTTTTCCTTGCGAAAACGAAAAATACTCATCGCCAGAAAAACAAACTAACAATAGTCATTTAGTTCCCAATTCATCGGACCATAACCCGGGACAAAGCATAAACTCTGCTACCGAGAACTTAAGAACTAATGATTTCCACATAGATGAGTTTGTTGGTTGGCAGATGAAGTTTTCCTGAAGTTGGAGAGCAAAAAACTCACAAATCGATTTTTGCACTATTTGCCTGGTAAAAGTATTTAGAAAAAGCGCAACCACTACTCCGAACACAAGCAGTTTGGTCCCGTGGTGAGAAAGTTGATCTTGTTCCGATTTTTTTTGTCCATCTTTGATGGTGCTGTTTGTGTGATTTTTTCTTATTATTTCATTGAACCTTTCCTGACCAGTTGTACATAAGATCGTTCCGTTTGTTTGACTGTCCTAGATAATTGAATTAAATTATCCACGCCCAATCATTTACCGGTGCTGATGGTGGTCTTTTTCCCCTCTAAACTTAGCCTTCGCTATCCTTTGTCGGTGTGCTCGGATTGGAGTTCCTGCTGCTGCTAGTTGTAACGCATGCCCACACGCAACAATCCCTACCGGATGTGGCTAGTGCGCAAGATTCAGCCGTACCACCGCATGCCTTACCCACCCTGAATGCCATCGAAGCCGCGGAACACAAGGATAAATCGCAGCAGCAGCATCCTCCGGCGGTCGACGCTAAAACCGACGACCACGCTGGAAAAAGCGTAGTTGTGAACTGGAAGCTGGCCTGCAAACAGCTCTGCAGGTGAGTAGTGCTGATCGGCTGATGGGGCGCGGTGTGCAAGTTGGTGAAGGTTATCCTCAATGAGCAGCAGCACTGTGAGTGGACGGAAAGTAGTGACTTGAACCCAAAAAAAAGGAAGGAAGGAAGAAAGGCAGAGATTTTGCAGAAAGATAATCGAAAAGCACTCTGCTCAGTGCTGGTGTGTTGATGGGAAAAGTTTGGTGAAACATTGTCCGCACCTCCGGTCATCCGAGAATTCCTCGTCCCATGTGTGGGACACATATGTATGTGTGTCTCGGTGCTTGTGTGCGTGTGTATAAAATAAATCAAATATTTCACATTAGATTACACTCGACGTGCTTTGTCCCTTTTGTGTGATCCTATTGCCGTCGACAACCCATTGTGCAAAGTGTAGAACGAAGTGCCACAAAACATCCCTGAGGATGATTGATCGTTTCGTAATTTTCGCACGAACTTGATGGATTTTGAGTGAAGTTGTACAGATTGAGTTCTGTGTCAGGAAGCCTAGTCTGGTGAAGCGAAAAGAGATTCAAATTATGTGTCACCTTCGTCTCCTGGCAGCAATAGCAAAAGCCGACGGGATTACAACGACAAGTGGAGAATCGCTTCAAGAGAATTGTTGAATTTTCGAATTTCCACAACATTTCGTTGTAGTGTAGAGAAATTCTTCACCATCTCCGTGTTTTTCAAAAATGCTGAATTGGCAGTTTCTGTCTGTATCATTTTATTTTTTGCGCGCCCGTTATCGTCTTTTCTCGAGACAAGGGCGTCAATTATAGACGCAATTGCCGTCAACCGGTAGCGACCATAAAAGATGGACCACCTTCCAGTGGAATTTTGTAGAAAACACCTGGAACTACTTGGTGCGAGATACAGAGACGTATATAAGAACGCGATTCATTCGTTTTTTTTGCGATAATCGAACATCGCGGCGTGTGCTGTATTGAGTAGCTCTAGAGTAGCTCCGGAGGAGCAGATAAAATAGAGTCCCAATGACGCTACGGATTTTATTTTTTGACACAGTGACCTGCAAATAGTTCAGCCGATAGCTTACAACTTTGACACATGATGCAATTTTTTTCTCTTATTTCTTCTACAGTGCAGGGCTTGGCGGGCCCAGCTGCGGGTCAACGTGGCTGCGCACCACCACTACCGACTCGCACATACTCCCCATGGACAAGGACACCCTGGAAGGAGTGTGTCCAGCGCTGTGTGCTAATGGGTTAGGTAAGTAATCGACACGTTTTTGTAAAGGGTATGCGTCAGTGCTTATGGGCCCACGGGTCAAAAGATCATTCCACTGACGTTGGTTACCGACTGGAGGCGTTATAAATCAATCATCGCGCGTGGATCTGTTCCGATAGGATTGTACTTTAGAATCCCGATTTGCTATATCTAAATCCCGCGTTTTGATAATTGATCGGCACTTGCCTGTCAATCATATGCGGTTGTTTCACAATATTTGATATTGAAACATTGATACCTTTAGATTGATTGGTAAACTCGGAGGCTCGTCCAGTGGTATCGATCAAAGGTTAGCTAGAAGAAATGATAATCTAAGTGGATAACATTCTTGAAGATTAAGATTAACGGTCTTTTTGTCGTTAGGGACTTCCACTCTTTCCATGGATCGTGGTGTCATTCTAATGACGTGATCATTTGTATTAGATTTTTCCATATTTTTGACATATTTTAGTTCTACACATTCTACAATTATAGTGTAAATTATGACCAAAAAAGCTATCCAAGGCAGAGGCTGAGAGACAGAGTTGATGTCTAGCAAGGGTAGTCTACCGGGTATTGAAATGTCGTCTAAATGGCAAGTGATCATTAAGAGATAACAAGAAGAGAAAAATTCATCAATATAAACATTCTAGATTAAAGCTTAGCTCAACGAAAATTCCTCAAAGTTTCCTCCACGAATATCAGTTGAAGCAAGATTGAAGAGGAGATAACTATCACTTTAGCAAAAGCCTTTTGACTTCAAGGATTGTCAAGGACCTTGCGAGTTGAACCTCAAGACATCATTAGATATCTGGGTTTTACTTGAAGGCAAACTCCTTGAGAGTTTTTCACATTTTATATGAATATCAGATTCACGAGCAAGATTGAAGAGGAGACATCTATCACTTTGGCAAAAGCCTTTGGACTTCAAGGATTGTCAAGGACCTTGCGAGTTGAACCTGAGAACATCAATAGATATCTGGGTTTTACTTGAAGGCAAAATCCTTGAGAGTTTTTCACATTTTATAGGTTAGAAACAGAAATCTCTGGAAATGCTCCAGAGACTCTCCTCCTCTGAAACTTTTCTTAAACTTATGATATAAACTAACCTTTGCTTCTTTATTCCATCCTCATCCTTCCACAGGCGTTTCCAAATGTAACTGCAAAAATTACCGTCCCAAGGTGCAGTTCAATCAAAACCTCATCTGCGGAGCGTTCTGTACCGTGGCCAACGTGCAGCTGATCGGATGTAGCAGTTGCGACGGTACCGATCCCAGCCAAGGCACAGTGGGAGCGCTGGAAGCGTACGAAACAACCACACCGAACTGGGACGAGCTGTGTTCGATGTTTTGCAAGATGGGTGACGGTGGAACACTGTGCAACTGTGATTTGCCACCGTTCTTCTAGATCCCGGCGTGGCAAATCATTGATTGATTTGTTGGAAAACGAAAAAAAACACCCACAAAACATACAAATGCATTATTTTACACAACTTCACCATGGCTGTCTTGGTGTCGTGGCATAAACACGCATTCCTATGCAAGTACAAAAAAGAGACCTTTTTAATTTTTCTTCCTTCAACAACAAATCACACACACACACGGAGTGATGGTAGCGCCGGTGACGACAAAGCATTGTGAGGCGATGCAACATTATCATTACATATCGCAGTGCTTGCAAATCGGGTGCGAAAGGCACCGTGCAAGCCCGCACAGTTCCTGCTTGCTTTGAGTTCCTTGCGTGCTGTCTTTAGGTTTGATTTTAACGACTAGGATAAGGGTACCGTTTGGATGGGATAACTTCGGTAATTCAAACGCAAAATGACAAATATCACTCAAAAAGGGCTTCCAGGTGAAAAAAGTGAAAAAAGAAATATACGGACACAAGCCGGCACACTAAACCATCCGTTACTGGCTGTGTCCGACCATGTCTAGAGCAAGTAGTAAACGAAGTAGCGTCAGTCGAAGGAGCGTATCAAACCTAGCGTACATATCTTGATCTATAGTTAGGAATTTTTTGTGTTGAAAATTTTAGTGCCCCTTTACCGGCGGACTTTAGTCTGTGATGGCTAAAGCTGTCGTACTGGAAGTAGCAACAAGCAGTCAAAAAAAAAGAAGAAAAAAAAAACTCATGTCCACAGAGCTCCGGCTATCTGGATCTGATGTTGACTTCCCTTCCATGTGTCAATTTGTTTAGGATTAATTCTCTTACGAAACCTGCTTTCGAAACACTGAGCCGATCATGTCCCGCACACGGAGTACGTGAGCATCTCTCAGTGCAATTTTGAGTACGATTAAGACCGTTAGTCATCTGTTCCGAGCTGTTCTGAAGCTTACGAGTTCCTTTGTGGAACAACCCAAAACCCCACCACATTTTCCCATTTTCCCCGCCGTTTTATCCATGAAAACATCGTACAGCAAAGGCAAAAAAGCGATCAGCGATCATCATATACCATCATCGGTAGTAGTAGTCTCATCTCATATCTCATGGCAAAATCATTCGAAGGCGACGGTGAGGGAGATCATCATAAAAAAAATGTTGGACATTTCTTTCCAAATTTTACTAAAGCACGCAACGCAACAGAATTGCAAAAATGCTGTGAAAGACAATAATAATTACCAAATAAACTATTTGGAATGAGAGTGTGGTGAGGCGATTGCAAAAGCAAAAAACAAAAAAACAACGTACATAAATACATGCACTAAAGAAAACCCTTTACAAATATGACTAAATTAAATCAAACAAACGCAAGAAGATGAAAAACAAAACACTACGCTTTAACACGATATCTAAATGTTGTAAATGTTTCCCTTTATTCCGTGCCGTGGATATAGGCACCACCTGTCAGCAGGGTGCCGCCATTAGTAGACGTTCCACACATTTACACACAGTATATAGTGAAGCTGTATGCGCTTTGTTCGGTCGTCAGTGGTTGCATAAAGATAAGAGAAATGCACCCATTAAATCTCGATCTCGTTCTCATCAGACAGTATGAACTGTGGAAGGCAGCATTAAGCCGGGTGCCGATATCGCTCAACTGAAAATGTTTGGTGTACATTAGCAATAGGATCATTTGATGTACGCGAGTTACAAGCCGTATGTGTATAACAATAGCCAAGGTGTGGCAATACACAATGCTCGTTTCGAGGGTAACAATGCTTCATATAACAGCAGAAACTGGAACATGTTTAAATAAATGTTTACACTGATAAACCAACAACTGATGGGTTTTTTTATATTTAAAGAGAAAATAAGTAAAGCTAATCAAATCTCGCCATGTTGACTCTTGCATTACTCCATGATTCAAAGTAAAATTCCACTGGAAAATCATTCCATTTGGTGTTTAATTGTATATTCCACCATGAAACACGCGTAAACACGTGTTTTTTCAGTTTGTCATGAAAAAGTTCATTTAACGGAATCGTTCATTTTGAACTAGTTACACATCTCTCACATAGAGGGCGCTCAAACATCGTTTCAAAGGAGTGCGTTTAGTGGGAATAGGAAAATTCCTTACTTTCGAAAGGAATGAATCGACGCAAAAAAGGAAAATGTTTTCCTCGGTTTTGAAATTCAACGTTGTTAACGGACAGCTAATAATACTACATGATAATAATGGGTTTATTCCCTGTCTGGGTACACAAGTGACATTGCGCTGAAAGTAGTGATAATTATCAAAAGTGATGCGTCGTATTTCTTTCAGCGCCATCAGAATTGATGTAATGTAAACTTAATTACCTTGTTATTCTATTAGTACCTTTATTAATAGTGTATGTTACAAGAGTTTCAGTTTTCATTCTTTAAATTGATTTTTTCTTCTCTCTTTTTGTTAAGAAAAATTTCTTGCCTCTTCATTAGATGATCATTTAACCTCCATTCTAGGACGTAACCGTAAAATAATAATCCTACCGCCGTTGATCAAAACCCACTTCTAACACACATACTTCCATACTTTCGTCTTGCCTTAGTAGAAAGAAGAACTTAACAGCGAAAGCGCAACACATCCGTACATACACAATTGGCCCGGCAGTTTTTCTTAAGCATATTAAAAACAAGAAAGAAAAAAACAATATTTTCCATTCAATGGATGATTACCGACGGATTGCACGCATACAATGGTCACAGGACGGAGACGGTTTGGTAT
Organism: Anopheles funestus; assembly: GCF_943734845.2. NCBI lineage: Eukaryota > Metazoa > Arthropoda > Insecta > Diptera > Culicidae > Anopheles > Anopheles funestus. The sequence goes on along the minus strand of NC_064599.1, from coordinate 12,713,815 downwards.
GATAAAGTAACCATCACACCATTTGTCATTTCCGGCCAGGCCGGTTAAATCCTTCTTGGACCATTTTCTGTACTGTTCTCTGTTCGGTTCCGTTAGAGTACGTTGCTATCTCACTACTATAAACTATCTTGGTAGCAAAATAAGCGAACGAAACTGCCCTTACCTTTTAAGGCTATGAACGTGCAGGGACAGTAAATCTGATCCTGTGCTCTTCTAACGAAATTTGTACTGCCTTCGACTGGATTTGACTTTGCTAGTGATACGTTCTAACTGAAACCCGCAGCAGCGGTGAGCGGTGAAACAGTGGAATACACTCTACCTTCTTCATATTCTAAATTGGGAGCACTTTCTCGATGGGCACCGTACCAAATAAAATGCAATTCTCATCATTCTTCTAACCTTTTTTTCCATTTCCTAGCTATAAAAACCTTCTTCCCTAGTATTAACACATCCCACCCCCCTCCCCGTACCTTGTCTTACCCGATCCAATTAACTTAAGAAGGCAACAAGCTAAAGCATTCAATTTACGCGCTCTGGTGATTGATGATAAGCTAGCTTAAGTAAATAACAAAACAAAATGAGAGGAGCGGTAGGTAGGATCACGCAGTCGGCTACTAAATTCATGCCATTGATCGCGACCTTCACACATTCTGTAGCGATTTTCACCCTGTTTCTCTTGCTAGTGAGGTTATTTTACATTATTATTGAATTTTCATACTGTTGCTACCGTTTTAAAGTGTTTGCAGCTACTGTTTTAACTACTTGTTCTACCATTTTTAATTGTTGGCAAATTGTGCTTTCCGCGCTTTCCTGCCGCTCCTGCTCACTCAGTTCCGGCGTTCCATTCCCTTCCGCACTGACGCACGAACGTACGATTGCATGTATGTTGTTCACCTGCTAAAAGGTTATATTGTTTCGTAATGTTATATTATTAAGTCTTTTTTTCCTACTCTGGGTATACTCGTACAAAAGAACACGCACTCCATGGGTTCTCAATGAAAAGAAAGAAAAAAAGTTCCTGTGTTCATTTCCTACCACCATCAGCATCATCATCACAAACATTAGTTTAAGTTATTGTATTTGCATCTAGAGCGTCCACGTCTGTCGTATGCTCATTTCAGTTGGTTATAAGGTTCGAACAACAAAAAAAAACACCACACGGACCATCTTACCGTGGTATCTATTACTATCCTCTTTTACTTCTCATAGCTTAACGAGTTATTGCTTTGAGAACATTGTTGACGAGAAACGGGAGAAAAAGGGGCGATGAAAAAGATTATATATACCAGCATACAGCAGTGGTTCGGTTAAACACTTGCTGCTAATAGGACAAAACTCGCAATATGATGCAAGTATGTTACTATGCTTTATTTACTAAATGTAAATCTTTCTCTCGTCAGTCCTGTGTATCATCCTTTACCTTTTTTTGGTGGAGGGAAGACTTTACACACAAGCATACACGGCCGTGGAATAAATGGAATGACTCATTATGCGATCGGTAGCCTTTTCACCGATTGAAGCCGACACAAAACTGCAACCACCATCTGTGGTGAATCAAATTCGTTCAGAGCAAAGCTTACAATCGATTGCACCTTTTGTTTCTGAATGATTCTTTCTCCTCGCACATTTCGCATTTAGGAAAAAAGTATAAAGTGGATGCAAACACACCAACGATAGTGGTTAGGAGAATGAAGAGTACGTTAAAAACCACAGACGACACATACGCTAATGAAATGAAGCGCACAGGATTGCACATCCGATCTATTCAGCCAACTCGTCGATGCGACACCGTACCGCATGCTCCACTACCTCAAGGCTCGGGTAGTCGAGTTCCTTCACCAGACACAGGGTGGCCGAAAGTAGATTCGAGTTCTAAAAGTTAAAGCATAAACAAATGTTTACTTGTTGACGGAAGTACAACAGATCTCCCACTAAGGGAAAGAAAAACCTACTCTACTGACAGGCCTCCGATGAACACCAGCAAAATGGTTCAGCAGTGCATTGGAGATTACGCTCGCACTATCGTTGAACCGAGAGTCGGATCTCCTGTAAAGAGATGAATAAAAACGTCACATTACTATCGGTTCCTGGGAAACAATTCTTCGCTGCCACGCGAATTTCCCACCTACCTATTTTCATTCCTTCGCCGATCAACATCTTCCCATTCGTCGCGTGACTCCGGACCCTTGCCGTTACCGTTCCGATATTGGTACAGTTCTCGTTCGTTCACCGTACTGCCAGCGATGCTGCGTCGATTCTGCTGATAGTTTGTCTGACCGTGATGCTGCTGCTGCTGTTGATGGTGACTGTTGGACGAATGTTGTCCACCGTTGTTGTTATTGTTCTGATGATGTCCTGCCGGTGACGATTCGTCCCACTCGGTTAGATCCATCTGGCTGTGACGATAATGGGCAGGAGGATTCTGGCGCTGATAATCCGACTGATAGTATTCCTGTAGTAAGAAGATCTTCTATTATTTACCAAAATACAAAATACTCTTACAGCAGCCTATCGCTAGTTACATTTACTACTCTAAACCGTCATTAATAGGTATAATCATTTCATAATTTTCTCTTCAACCAGTCCGCGTCTTCATTGCGTAACAGTACAGTACAAAACATCAATTTTAAACGATCGACTTTTCCGACCTCCTGCCACAATGAAATTAAAACGTTTGCCACTACCAAATAATTTACTATGAAATTGTTAACAAGCGGGTGCAATAGTGCTCTTTAACTTTACGATGTCTTGTCATCGAAAAAGGGAGCAAACGAAAACGAAACTCCAATGAAGTCTTTTTTCTCCAATCGATGAGCTCGATTCGACGCAAAAAAAACACTCCACACGGTTGTACACGGTCGATGTTTGAAAACAAAACGTTAACATAATGTTTTCATTTATCACTCCCTGGCTTTCTCTTCTTATCCACCGTCCCAACGGTATGGTTTTACGCTAGACACCACCAATGTGCGGAATGGTTTCAAGTTTCCCTTCCGGATAATTAAAGGGCACCGTTGTTCTTGCCCTTCTCCCGTCTTTTGCTCATCAATACATTATCGCCCTTAACAAAAGGGAGATCGAAAGGGGCTTTTCCTCAATCGTTTATTGAAACTAATTACACGTGCAACACATGTGTACACATGCGTACTCGACCGTTCAACTTCCGTTTTCGATTCTTCCATCACTATTGCGTTGGAGCTGAAAACTATTGCCACGCCAGGTAGACATGGATTTAGCGATCCCGATTTAGATCCCCCTTGGTTGTGTTTTGGACCCGTTGTAGTCTTCTCTCTCCCCCCACTATGCTCACCTTCATCGAGTGCGTTGACATACTAGGTGCTATTGGTACCCTTTCTCGGTAACCCGACACCGGGCTGTCCTGGTCCGAGCCCGGTGATCTCTGTTATTGTGGTAAGATGGTAGTAGATGTGTGTGTGATGAGGTGATCGCAACGCGGTCATTTGTGAGGTTGGTTATTTGGGTTCATGGGTGTCGGGGATGGATGTCGTGTGTCGGCGGGTTGATGGTTGTTGTTGTTGGGCGCGTGATGGTGCAGTTGTTGGTCGAGCAGAAAGTGTACACCGCACAATGTACAATGAAAACAACAAAATTACATTAGTACATTTCAATGCATCTAACTGGGCGTTCTATGCCATCAATGTCGATTGGAATGTAAAGAATGGTACAGTACAAGGGCGGAAAAAAGCTCTAGCGAGAAACGGAACTGGGAACGATTCTTTGCCGGGTCCAATCGAAAGCAAACGTATTAAAACAAGCATATTCCTTACATCATACTGCTGGTAGGAACCGCGGTGATTGTTCGTGTTGTAGTGCGAAGAGGCATGCGAATTCTGTGCCTGTGTCGGTGGTGAATAACAGTCCCTGTTCGGGGGGCTTCGCTGTAAAAAGAACGGAGCAATTCGAACATAAAACACAACAAAACGAGCATTTTTTTTTCTTGTGGTTTCCCTATTAAAAATGAGAGTACAACTCAAATCTACTATGTCGTAGAAGAACATAAAAAAGACGATAGAAATGGATAGTATAACGTGCAAAAGAATATTGGCGTTAACATAAAACATAGCAAAGGAGAGAGAAAAAAAAACATAAACCGAAAGATGGAAGGTATATGCAACAGGCATACGGCACGGAAGCATTAATACTAACAACTCGCTTTTCAACCAGCACGAAATAATCAAATAGATGAAGTTGTCGGTGCCGTGGATGTACCTTCAATGCTGTGAAGCGCTTAAAAACTAAAGAAGGAAAACATAAAAACACACTACAAACCGGACACAACATAAACTTGCACAATTTACAGCCACATAAACAAAACTCCCGGCCATTCCCTGTTAGTAGTCGAGTGCATGTGGCAACTACGAAATAAAAAATAAAAAATACGGAAACGAACTTCTACGAGAGGTTGTGTGCATGTTTTGGATAGCCAAAGAAAGAGAAGAGCAAAAAAGTCACACTGCCGGACATTCGTACAGTAAACAGGATGCATTTGTGATTGGCAAGGATCCGCCCTTCGTACAGGGGTTTTTTTTCTTCTTTTTTTATGCTTGCACAAGTCGCCCATAACGTTGCACTTTACCGTAAAACGTACAACAAGAACGGTGCCAACATTCGGTGGTGCATTTTATTACCTGCAACGGTGAAGATGGGATCGAGACACGATCCGCCGGATCACTGATGCACTCGGATTCCGTATTTTCCGGACTCATCTGCTGCTGGTGAGGTGGTGTGATGGGTGTGAAGGTTTTTGTATGTTTGATTAGCACAAGACACAATTTGGTTAGTTTTTCGAACAAGAGACAGATTGATACGATGACGAAGACACACACACAAACGCATGGACAAATTACGGCGACATCATGATCGAGATTCGATGGTTAGTGGCATGAAAGAAACAGAACAGAAACGGATACACAAGAGAAAAGAGACATTTTAGTTCACATTGTAAGCGAAAAAAATAGAAGAACATTCATGCGAAACGTGCTACGATCGGTTGTGTCAGCATTAGAACATGATTTGGGTTTAGTTGAGGATTAAGAAACCGGGTGTCTTATGATGGTGTAGACGCCCGTTCGTACCAACCTCTATGACAGGACTCTGTTGGCGATATTGCTGTTGGGAAACCGGCGGCTGCTGTTGTTGTGGCGGTGGCGGTGAAGGATTTTCGTACACTTCGTGCCGTTGCGGTTGAGCGACCGGCGCCCGCATCGCTTCGGTAACTTCCTCCGGCGTCACATCAACATTGTCCAGCTTCTTGAGGTTTGGCAACGCACGTAACACTATCTGCCGATAGCTTGGTCCGGCATTATCGACCAGCGGGTTCTCCTCCAGCCAAAGGTATTTCAGTTTTGGAAGATTCTACGACGAAAAGCAAACGAAAAATGGGGGTTTAAGTGAATCGTTGGACAACAAAAGTTCCTTGGCGATAATATCGTATATCTTACCTGCAGATAAACCAGCTCATCGATGTCGGTCAGATTATTTTTCCTGAGGTACAACTCCTGTAGATTTATACAGTTCTCGAAATCCGCTAGTGTACTGATTCGATTAACACTGCAATTAAATGAAAAGAAGAAACCAGTTTATATTATAACATTGGCGAAACCTTGCGAAAAAAAACTTAACTATATGTTAAGATGCTTGGAACCGGCGGAAATGGCCACACAACGGAGCGACGCATTAAACTCCCCCCACAAAAAAAACCAGACAACACGAAGGAAAGACTAACAGAAAACGGTCGATCGCCTAACAACGGAGTCTTGGTGCCTTTGTTGTGGAGAAGAGACCGACCGGCATCGCAACGTCCGGGCGATCTTTGTCCGTGCAGCAACACCGACCAAGACCTAGTAGAACACGAACGCTAACTGGTAAATCCAAGAGGCCGTCTGTTTTTCTGCATAATTCATGATCAGCGCAACAAGCTACCGCACAACAGTACCGCAACAAAAACCCATCGGCAACGGAACAGACAAAGCGTGATGAAGATGATAATGGTGATGATGATGCGACGAGGTTTTCCGCCACCATCATCCCTCATGGAGAGACTGGGGGTTTGAGGAAAACCTGAATAAATCGAAAACTTTGCCCAAGTTCAACGGAGAGTCAAACAAAAAACAAAAAAAAAATATGAAATTCCATCCTGGTTTTGTTCTCGATTGGAAGATTTTCTTTTAAGGTTAATATTTTGTAAATCAAGGTTATGAAAATGTGTCTTTTAATTATGATATTGTTTGACAATTACAAAAAAAACGTGGGAAAAAATTGAACAAAAAAACTATTCATAGCAAACAATCAGAGCTGCAAAAAAGATTCCCTATCTGAGATGTATAATAAAATGATTAATAGAAAAGATAAACCAAAACAGAATTTTTTATCACTTCCAACAAGATACATTGGTACAAATTACTTTAAATTATTCTTAAATAGCTTTTGCACTCCTCATTCGCGAAAGGTAATTTCGCAGTTATGCGTTGTCACTTACAGTAAGTATTTTCTCATCTCTCTTTAACTTAAAGAAACAAACCGCCACTGATTGGTTGTGTGGGAAACTGCCGCAGCGAGATGCGCAACCACCGTTAATGAGTTCTGGTATCTGGTAAATTTGCTGGAAATCAACGCTTTGCCAGTGATTAGCGGAAGGGATTCCTCCGTCCAGGAAAAAACAAAGAAAAATGCTCAACAAATCACGAACATATTCTCTTCCAAGCACTTCTTCCACTATTCAGCAGAAAACAATTTAGTGCATCATTATTCGCGTTTTCTAGCCGAATCATCTCCCTTTTCGCAGCGAAACGCAAGCTTTTGGCACCACAATTGTGTTCGTCTCCATTCGAAACCACACGCCACGAGCGTAAAGATGTAGCTTTGGAAAATCATTAACCATCTTTGGGGATGGAAAATGAGATCAAACGGGAGAATCATCCTCCCCGGGGGAAGTCTTGCGTACCTTCAAAGGGAAAGGGCCCTAATAATAATGTTCGCTTGCCATGCGAACTCTCGCGACGAACCTCACCAGCACCCGAATGTGCTAATCATGGTGGTGTGTTGAAAGGAAGTAGGAACTCCATCTTTAGCCAGGTAAACTCTTCCCGCGTAAATAGCAAAACACAGGGCCCGGTCTGTGTCTTTTGGGATCAATTCGATCGATAGAGTAGTTTCTCTCAAGGTGATTGATCATCATTAGCCTTCCGGTGAGCTAGACAGACGATAAACGAGGAGAAAGTGAAACCCATCTGCACAAGCATTTATCATGTGTTGGAAAGGTAAAGTTAGTTTTTTTTAAACTCCGATAAAATAGCTCAATTTATATCTTGTGAGTAGACTTTCCTGGAGAGGTGCAGCAATAGTCTCCAGGAAAAAAGAAACAAATCGACATCTTTTCGAGATCTTTGTGTCAAAGACTTAATTAAGGAAATTACATTTTCATCCCGGATTCATACAGTAATATCGATTTTAGCTCCAACTTTTGTACAGAAACCCGTTCTGTTTATGCGATCTCTTGTGTGATTACGATCACATTTGAGTCTGCGTATTCACCAAACAGTTTCTGTTAACCTCCTCCAAAAAGCCCGCACAAAAGCGTAGTAGAAAGAAACAAAAGGAACGCAATGGAAGGAAATATGATTTATTAGGCGAAAGCGTTAAGTCCACTTTGAACTACTGCAAACGTTAGTGGCTGCATTACTTTGAGGTTTTACGAGCGTCGGAGTGCTTTTGTATAAGCTTTTTTGTCGATCTTTTGCCTGTTACTCGAATGTACACAGCCCGTTTGGGCGGTACGGGCAATGAGATAGGTTGTGATATAACAACAAAGCAGGAAGCAGGAAAGTTAACCATGATCGATTAGATGCAATCTGATACCACACTCGGAGGTCTATAATTTCCCAAACCAAACTCACCGAACCTCCCCGAACACCTCAGTAATGGGCGACTGTTGAACCAAACAAGTTCACCCACTTTTTTCAAAACTAACGACCACTACATGGCAGTAGGTTTGGAAAGTTAGTCTTCATTCTTGAATGCCCTCAGAAACATTCAACTTCAGCATGGCGCATACGTAGTACCTACTTCTTACCGTGCCAGGTCAATGGACCATAAACACTGTTGCACAACATAGACTTTGACGATGGCTTCCTTTCGAACCTTGAGTGGCGAACCCGAGAGCCTTTACTTCCCCAAAACCCGTTGTCTGCCAAACTTACAAACGTAAACGCACCAATCGAACCTGAGCTCTCGTCGCGCTGAAGCATAATTGGCTCTAACCCCTCAAAGACGACGACAACCAGCTCGATGGAGAGACGATGCCGACTATGCGCCGATTTACCACACCCGGAAATGTTGGGAAATGTTGCGGTGCACGCTTGCAGTTCCAGGGCTGTTGGCTTGCTTTCTTCACCACTATTAGCATTTAAAGGATTGAATTAATTAACAGCTGAGGCGTTGACGTTTCCGGACCAAAAAGGGAGGGGGTGCTACGGAAATATGAATTGGGCAAGTTTCTTGCAGTGCGACTACTTTTCAATGTTGTACCTCATTGGTTTAATTGATAATCGGATCTACACTTACGTGGAAGTGGAAGGAAGTCTGTATACATTTCAAAGCAGCTTATGCAATGACTTACACTAGCAGACGTTTCAAATCTTCTTAGTGTTTGGGGAATTTGGAACTCCATGAAATTTTACAGATCCCTTTTAACCGATTCACCACACATCTTCCGTTTTCGTTTACTGTAAGTCTAATCTCTTTATTGGTGCTATCGAAACACGCTGCTGCCTCAAACATTCAATTACAAGCATGTAACTCCACACGTGTTCGGATTTAGAAAGTGATCTGCAATCGCGTTCACGGTCCTCCATTATTTCCGCCCACCGTTCAGTATATACCAAGAAAAAACTACAACAATTTCTCCCACTCGTGCTACTTCCATCTCGAGACGGTTGGACACGTTTTCACGCGTCTCAGCACTCCCCTAACCAATCCACAGTTTCAAATGACGGTCAATACTAACCGACAGCCGGAGCAAACGAATCTTCGCTTACTGAGCACTGCATTGATTGATCGATAAATTTCATAACGAAATCTATAAACTACGGCCAATGTACACATTGAAACAAACAGGATTGGGAGAGAAAAAAAACTAACCTCAATTGCTGTAGAAATACTACGAACTGGTTGTGCAATCGTCGATCAGCACTCAATATCGGGAGTTTTTTGGGTGAATAACATTCGCTACACCCTCGAAGACTCTTTAACTGCAAATTGTACCCATTACGCGACACTGAATGCAAATATAAATCTTATTTCCTCTTCAGGACAGAGAGCATTCTACAATGTTCCAAACGCATTATGAGTTGGTATGGGTTTGCAACAAATGGCCATTAGTTCGCTCCCTGCACCCCTTCTAATAATGTTGCCTCATCAAAACATAGATTATGTCGTAAGGACCCAACCCAACAAAAAAAAAAAGGATTCCTAAAATGGAAAGCAACGGAAGCCGAAAGACACGAGAAGACTGATGGCAAACGGTTGGCAGAGTTCCCGAAAAAGGCGAAGCATATTTTATGCTTCCCTTTCACCACCACATCAGCCTGCTGATGACGATGGTGGACGAGGGTTTGGGAGTGACTTTATCGCAGACCAAACCCACATAGAAAAATGAACAGACGAAGATAATGGCCTGAGGTATCATTATCTATGGCATATTAAAAATTTATCACAACATTCTTCGCATGGGATCGTTCGGGGTTGGGCAATACAATTACTCGCCAGTGTCATCAGTCGCGGTTTTATACCATTTTATACCGGTACAGTACAGAGTTCTGGAAGTGCAGAATGCAATTGCACTGCATTACATACTGCACACATCAATACAGTTGATTTCCGGAGAGAGCAATTTTCCCTGACTCACGTGCACATGTATCGCGTCATCGTTCCGGTATGCCTGCAGGTTCCGGATGCGCCAACTAGATATGGTTCTTGTGCTCTCTCATGCAAGACCACACGACCCTATGTGGGAGATGATCATGTGTTTAGCCGGGCGCTTCACAGCCAGCCGTTTTGTTGTACGTTTTTATTGGTCTCCACTCCACGAAGCAAAGGGAGTAAATTATGCATGGCATACATTTTCAAAACAATAAAGCTCTGAACGGTGGTACTGCAAGAAGTGGAGGAATGTTTAAAGGATGAAACTGTTGCTCTCAATATCTGTTAGGTTTCGTAGGTTAGTTCGGTTAAACTATCTCTCTACGGTTCAGAAGCATGCAGGAAGCTAGAGAAGAAGTTTTTAACTCACTTTTTGGAGGGTGAAGAAAGTATATTCAGTTATAGCTCCATACCATTTTTATGTTTCTACTTCCAATTCAATTTCTGTCCAAAATAAAAAAAAACAGTACTTCATCTGCCCAGACATAAGTTACATCACGAAATGGGAATGTCCGGCATAAAGACCCTTCGTATAAACTTACCGAAATAACTAATCTACCCACAAAAACAAATGCCATAAAAATGAAATAAACTAATCTCATCAACATCCAAAAAAAGGTCCGAACAGGTCTTTCCAATTGAATCACAATGGTTGTGCATCTGAGCGGAAGCTTCCTTTATATCCACAAAACAAAACCCCCAAATACGCGGGGCGGGATGAAACTTTCACAACCCCCGACGAGTGGACAGGCACCCAAAAACAGCAAAAGCGGTAAGTACGTACGAAAAAAAAGGGTTACAGAATTAACATATCAGCTGTTAACAACTGTTCTGCATCCGATTAGCCCACATCTTACTCTGCCAACGACCCTGAAGCTAAAGGCACTTTTCCTAGCGAAAGAGACGCTGACCGAACCGAAAAGCAGCACCAAAATAAGAGAGAGAAAACAACCATCCTGTCTTACTTATTTTTGGAGCTTCCAATTCCGGTCAACTTTTCCTGGCCGTTTCCATTTCTAGAAGTCACAGAGTCGGCGGTTACACATCCTCAACAAACTCTCTTCATAATTTAAATGACCTTCGACTTCGAACCAACTTCACTTAAAAAAAAAGGGTGGTAATTGTATGTTTTGCATTATTTGGAACGTAAACACCCACTAAATCACGGTGGGCCACCCGCAATATGGACGAGGCAGTGCCACGAACCACACCGAACACCGAAGTAGTTTCAGCTCAGGGTTAACCAAATAATAAAATCCATCGGCCCATCAGGCAAGTGTTTTCCACTCGGGGGTTGGAAAATGGATCAACCGCAACTTTTAACTTTACCTGCAACCAGGGGCTAGCAGGTCAGTGACATAGCACGCAATTTTTCTTCACCAAAGTAATGGACCATTTTCCGACGTGTGAGTGCTTCGAGTTCTTTTCTCTCGAAACGTCGACCAGTTACCGTCGTAAGGAATGTTGTAAATAGTACACAGCAATTAACGAACTCTTTTCCCATGGAATGACACAATTCTGACAATCGTTCTGTTTCACTTGGGTGCGTGTATGTCAAGGGACTAAAAGGCACTTTTTTATCTGATAATTATGTTTGCGCTATGTTATGTGTGCGTGTGTATGTGCGCATTTAATGTTCGTTTCCTCGTTTCACTCAAGAATAACATCGCCAGTGTCCAAAATCGATAACGAACCGTAAGTAGCCTTAATGTGCTATTCATAATTCATTAGTTGAATCAATATTTTCCTGTCATTCGGGTGCGTGGTCCATTCCTTTTCGACGTTCCGATGTACATCGGGTCTTGGCTTTCTATTGCGTTCGCGATCGAACTCTACCTTCGTGGGACAAGTATCTCGTACCGAGCAAGTGAAGCTCTCGCTGGAATGTTTCGATCATTTGAGCCACTAGTGAGTGGTCTGTACCGAGGACGGTGTCGTTCCGTACACTGATTGATGAATGTCCTGGGAACGCAATGACAAGCCTCATGTTTTCACGCTCGGATATGATGGATATGAAAATTGTTCCTAATAGTCATGTGATCATTAATTCAAAACGTGTCTATCAATGTTTCATCGATGAGACCATTAGACCTGTTGAGAGGAGCTTTGTAAGGGTTTCGTCAAATTCCACTAGTGGATAATCTCACAGACATAACTTAAGATTTTGTTTGAATAACTATATTAATTATATTCTTTGACATTTACTTTAAATAATAACTGGAAAAAATTTGATGGAGGTTCGCTTTTTTTGGGAGAGATTTATTCCTAATACTGCAAATCCTTGAAGAGACAGAAATTGAATAAGAAGTCATCATTAAGCCTCTTTGGATTTACTTAAATTACGCACAATAAACTTACTGAGCTGACAAATATCAATATACCAATATCGGCTTATATCGTACTTAGAGGTTCTTGTGTACACAAATTAACGAAATACCGCAGAAGGGCCCAGGAAGCTGACCTTTCATGCCATATCGTGAAACACCTCGACAATGGAAGAAGAAGAAGGCTTATATCGAATATCTGAAGAACTTCCAATACCCATTTACTAATAAACTACAGATCATCTTATTCCCTCTAATCTGTTATGCGTATTGCCTAACTGAAAGGCGTAAAAAGCGATTCTTACTTTTATTTTTATGGACTTCAATAATAAAGTTTACTTACACCTTATCGTATACTTCAAAACCAATTAACACATCCACATTCATCAATGCATCCGCTTCCGATCCGCGTCTCACCAAAGCTGAACCTCACGTGCGTAGTCGAACATACGTCCTACGTGCACTAAATTCATTTTACATGTAGTACCTCATACCATGGCGGCACGGAAGTGGGAGTTATTTGCATCCAAGGCCACTGCCATCCGTAAACACTATACGGCGAGGATCGGTACCGGGGTATCGATGTCTTGGATTACTAATCATCGCAACTACCATCAATCGCCACCTGCTCTTTCCATGCCTCGATTGCGGCGCAATAAAAATTCGCGATCATTCGCATGCACCAAAAACGGGGAAGGGAAGGCAAAAACATTGGCATGCAAAAACAAAACACCGACCAAAAAACAACGGTCAGACAGACAAACTCTGGCGATCGCGTGGTTCATCAACATCTCCCCTCGCCCTCTCTTCTGCCATCGGTTTTTCGTGCGTTTCTCCCCAACATATTTTTCCGATCGCGGAAAACGAAACAAATTCCACGATGATTGTTTATGATGATGATCGGACGGTATGTGTTTAATGCTTGATTGATTGATGCGAGGATAAGCAGCCGTTTGAATGTGGGGCTCCGTCTGGTACGTTTCATTCACAAAAACCGTACACGACCAGCTGAAGAGCGCATCAATCGACAATCGATGAGTCTATTTCCGTTACCATAATGAACTGTAAATTGCTTGTTAACTGTGTATCACGATATCGTTATGTATCGTCCCATTCAGTTGTATGGGACACTTTTATCTGTTGACTCTCTTTTTGCCTACCAAAGTGTCGCAAATTAGCGTCTCACGCAAAGTAAATGCTCTGTAGTACCGGCTAGACACAGAAGACACGAGATGGTGTCAAATGTTTGGTGAAACAAATTAAATTACGTTCGATGTATATATCCACGACAGCACTGCTGTGAGTGTTTCTTTCAGCCGGGCGAAAACCGAACCAATTCCGGCCATGCATAATGGATCTAATGCAATCGACACCCGGTCAACAAAAGAGACGGGCGATTGGGAGATAGTTGTGGGGAGTTTCGTCTATGTTACTTCATCCCACACGGTGGTAAATGTTCCGCAGTTTTATGCTTGTGTCTCGGCCATTTCGTAATTGAATTGCTTAATGTTTTTTGACCACCGCTTTTTTTTTCGCCAAACTGTGAGAGCTTATTAACGTGCCCCTTTTTTACGGTCACATTGTGTTTCATTACAAACACATAAACAAAAACAATTCGCAATTGTTAAACCATTTATTCACCATTTAAAGTGTCGTGCTAGTGAATGTTTTGAGGATGTGAATAGTCGTTGAAGTCACGAACAGTATTTGAAGAGACGAATAGACGATTCTCAAAATATTCATGAGTCTCTGAAGATTCTTGATTTTGATTTCAATTCTTGTTTTTATCTTTCAAGATTCATTATTCTTCACAATAGAGATTCAGAATCATTCGTCTAAATAAAAGATTCATCAGAATTCATGAATCTGAGTCAGCTTCATCCAATACACTAACCGTGTATCATCACATTTAGACATCTTTCGCTTCAAGTATTAAAGATCTTTTAAATACTTGAAGCGAAAGATGTCTAAATCACTCAAGTCTAAATAGATCACCCTCAAATAAGATACCGATCTATATAAATAAGACTCATGTAATGATTTACTTTTAAAAATAAATTCATAATACAAACTTCTCAAATCCCACCCATCAAACGCAATCCATTTTACGTCAAATCTGACGCTGAAAAAACCTGTTCTACACATCCTAACCAAACCGGGAACTGTGGCGGTACGCCGTGTGGTTCTCCTCCTCCTGTATCGACCAAAAAAGGAAAGGATGTTGTAGTTGCTAGCGAGCTGCCTAAGTCTTACGTTTCAAAATCAAGGTTACCGCCGGAACCGGAATTCTGCAGCCGCCTTCGTACGCCATTCGCACAAGCAATATTTGCGTATCTGCGTGGGTGCGCTTACACAAGGAGGACAAACTTCAGATTGTGAACCTAACTATCGTGAGCCAAAAGGTGACGAGCATCGAGTTGACTCATTGCCTCGAAGCAACCGCCGCTTAACTGTTGGAAGGAAAAACTAACCTAACTTTGTCGCCACCGTCTTGCGATATTGAGTCGAAAGCGAATGCTACGTACAGGCAGCAACTAAATGCAAATAAAATAAACCCTAAACTATAATAAAAAAACGAAGTTATGCTTGAAAGCAATCGCCGGGCAACGATTGTGCCGCCGGGTTCCGTTTGGTTGGAGCAGAGACGAAGTTACGGCAGAAATTGCTTGCCACCGAATAAGGGCGGTACGCGTTCACCGTACTTTCACTGCTTCCACTTGGAGTTGGAGCAATAAAAAGCTTAGGAAGACGAGCGCACCAAGCTTTTGCCGTAAAAATCAACGACATTCTTGCCACTAAAGGAGGCCACAGCCTATAAAAGAGACAGTGCCAGCCGATGATGTTAATATCTTGGTTTGTATTTTTGCTATTCATTTATTCACCGGGTGGATATGTATGCAAGATAATTGTAACCATACCCGCACACTTGTGGGTTTGATCGTACAGAAAACGAAGCGAAATAAAAGCTCTTTTATATTGAAGAAAAAAGAAAGTAAATACACCATACAAAACAAAAAAGATGAGTGACATTTAAATGAATCTTTCATATAAGATCACCTGCAAGATATAAAGTCTTCTAATGATGGAACATTAAAATAAAAATTCCACGCGTAAGCATATGTGCATCGGCAATGGATCACACTCCACAAAACTCAAAACGATAATTGGTGTCTTACGCCTATAATTACTGCTAACTGATCAAATATACACCCTTATCATTACGTGCGTCCGCCTCTCAAATCCAACCATTATGTTTAACTCTATTAATTAACAACTCCAAAAAAAAAAAATTATCATTCCTTTCGTTCACTTGTTGTTTCCACGTTCGTTCTTTCCCAGTGGCTGATATGGCACATACGTTTCTTCTGATTCTTTCGTCGTAACGCGAACCTGCGAACGAAGCTAAGTAAATAAATCCTTCGTTTTCTTGCGTACCATCACGAGGTACGTGCGTAACTGGCCTTTCATCATTCCTCATTTCATAGTCAGCAATTATCATTATCAATGTTTCTGCTGCTTCGAAGGAAACACTGATATCGCCCGAGGGGGGGCTTTTTTATCGCAACTGACTCTACCTACCGAACCGTACCCGTAACGCTTCAAACTACACACTCCAAACACACAAATGAAAAGCTCTCCATTCGCAGATCTCCCCCGCCATGGTATAATGTCCACATAAACTTCAAACACCCCTCAAAGGAAAAACGTTCTTTTTCTTCAGCTCTCTCGCTACGGACGAAGAAGTTTAAACACAACATACACAACAAAAAAACGCATGGAAATTTTGCTGTTTTCCATCCTGCTAATGCATCATCACACATTAGTGCATTTAAACTACAAAACGTTGCATGGGGCGATGCGTAAAGAGATGGAAGATGTGGACAATCCGCCCAAGTTGTTTTTAATTTCTGCCACATTATTAAGCGAGCAGAATTTCTCCCTTGTATTTTCACACCTTGCAGTAAGGAAATCGCAACCATACAGCATGACTACGAGCTTTTCCATGTGAGCCGCTTTCCTTTCAAGTTGCACGACACATCCGACTACCGGCCCCGAGATCGTTGTGTTAGGTCCAATGAAAAGGGAAATGGAATGTTATCGAAAGGAAGTACGATATGTTTTTGTATGTGGGTTTTTTTTATTCGTTGATGGCAATGAGTAAGCCTTTCTAACTCTATTCAATTGCAGGAACACTAGCTTGGGGGAAAGGTGAAACAACAATAGAGAAACATCTAACATTTGCCACGGTTTTCCAAAACCAGGCATCAAACAGGACGCTTGTTTTTTTTTCTTCTCTAACTTCCCCATTACAATTACCAACCTAACCTTAATTACACCTACGTGTGGACAGCTACGTCATGGAAGCCTACTCCCTGTCCACGTTTTCTTTTCCCATCCCAGGTGGGTCACCGCCGTTGTTCATAAGCCCCCTGTTAACTTCCAGCCGGCCCAGAATTATGCCAGTAATCGAGAGTAAATAAACCTCAAAAGCTACCGTTTGGCCTTGGTTTCGGTATTTCGTTCTGTCGATGATTTGTGGCGCACTGTAATGCTAGTTTACAATTTGCATGTAGGTTGCTATTACCTGCCCCAGAAAAAAAACACTATTTCAAGGCGAAACACTATTTCGTTCCGTTTCCACGCTGAAATATTTCAAATGTCAATCGAATTAAATTACGGAAAAAACTCAACTAGCTTTAATTCTTTCTTTCATGTTTGCTTTTCACCAGCTTCGAAACATAAGCGAAACATGTTTAATTTTCTGAAAAAAAAAGAAACACAAATATCCTTCCACAGCGGGACTATCGTTTAATACCGTCCGGTTTCAAACCCGATGATAAATGATGGCACCATCAGGGCGTGCCATTTTGGAGCACGTTTCATCGTCACCCTTTTTCACGGCGAGCATACAGAAACGATTTTACATTGGCAGTACAACAAACGGGACGGCATCAGAATGGAGTTCACCATGTAGCATCGATGAAGAATAAAACTAAACCGTTCTTGGCGTATAAAAATCGATCGAAGACGACGCATTCCATTCGGTAAGAAATTCATCTCTTTGTGGTTTGTCGAACACGATCCAGTCGGGGATATGATGCCACAGTTATGCTTTGAAAATATGGTTGATTCAATCAAGAAAATTATTTAAATAGTGACTAGTGAGAATACATATTAAAAAAGCTAAAATTAAATATTGAATCTCGATATATTTTTACACTCAAAACTAGCAAGTTTGAAGATTTTGATAAAGTTTTAATATTTGGTAAGATAAATTCCATCACCAGATCACCAAATCTAGGAGCAAAAGGTGAAAGTGAAAATATATTTTATTCTTATTCTTAATCATAATAATGAAAGTCACTTGCTCGTCTATTCACTACACACAGTTCATATGGGAGACACGTTTCTATTTTAATTAAAAAAACAAAAAAAAAATACCCTAGCAAAAAAAAACGATGAGTAAAGTAGAAAGTTGTCTCTCGGCCGGAAACAATTTGCGCAAGCTTTGCAATTCTCTTAAACATAACGAAAGTGAGCGAGAGACCTTTAGTCGTAACATAACATAGAGTCATATGATGCCATACACTGCACCACCACCTGGGACACTGTACAGGAAGTGGATGGCAGCAAAAAAAACGCGCCTGACATCATCGAAACAGTGACGAAGAACTATCACGCGTTGGTTGAAATGATACACTATATACGCCGTCATCATCGCCGTAGGTCGACGGTCATAATGTCAAAAAACATTGTCGCCTTCATATCTGGGGATAAACTCACCATACGCGCCCAAACCGAGCGGATGAGATCATCGAGGAGTGAGTATGGAGCAAAAAAAACGCCCAAAAACCCACCCAACCGAATCGATTGAAGCGCGTGCTTCAAAAAAGGTAGATCGTAGCTGCGAGTTTTGCATTCCATAAGTAGAGTTTTCCTACTTACTTCCATAACGTAAACGCGATCACCGCTGCGGAGGGAAGTTTAAATCTCCACAACCCCCAAACCGAATGACTGCCACGCAAAAAAATCTTTTAACGTGCTTAGGAGTTGCTCTGTCTCTCCCGGTATGTCAATAAAGCCACCACTCCCCCCACGTAGGGACAACATGTTTGGTAATGTCCAGATCCAAAACAAGCAGTACAGGGTAGCTGTGAGCAAGGCAATCGTCAGCAATATTCGATGAGATTCGAGGTTGCTTCGAACGTTCGAGCGTAGCGAGTCTATTAAATTAAAATAAAGTATCGAATGTTGTACTTGAAGTACATATTTGGACATAAAGAAGAAATCACAGACACGTGCCTGATGTAGTGTTAACCCCTCATACACAAGAAATGATGTCATTCAAAATGTTGTCCCCGCAAGACGAGTAATTACACGGCGAGAATGGTTCCACTTAGCTTAAGTAGTATAGTTCTCACCTAATAAGAATATGCTATTTAACTCTCATACGACGCATGCACAGAGGCTAATAAATTTATTAACAAAGTATAGTTCCTTACCAGCAAGAGCAACTCGTTGAGGAAAGTGCTTATGTCTTATGGAATTAAGAACACTGCCAGTCGTCTATTTACGACTTTTGCCACTTTAGTCTGATTAGTGTCATGTAAGTTAAAGCACTCCCTACGATTTGGCTCCCGATCAGTTCAAAAGGTAAATGTTCCATTGTTCTAGCCAGTTGTTCCGTGCCACGGGGTTGAAAGATCTCACTCTCCTCCACAAGCACGTCATCTAACGTGCCAAATCGGTTCGTGCACTCCTGAGAACTTGAGCTTCCCGTGACTTTGATAAACACTCTTTGAACTTAATTTAATTCATATCCACTTGATTCGCATCGAAGCGTTTAAAACTATGCAGCATAATCTGTGGTTCATGTCCACCTTTCTTCCACTAGCAAAGAATTCCATCACCACTCACACGCATCGTGTTTGTTTCTCCGTGGGGTAATATTACAGCTCGCATCAGCTTTAACTTTGCTTTGCAAATACATAGGCTTCAAGAACGTTTGCGTGACTTGATTTCGCGTTTTTTTTGGGGGGGTGAGACTTTTATCGCCCAAAAGTTTCTCAAGCGCACGGAATGCAAGAGTGGTGTGGCGTGTGTTAGTTTACGTTTCACCCCCCAAAAACCCTTGCCATTCCTTTTACCGTTGACATTGAGGATGGATGTGGTGGTGGTGGAGATTATTGCTTATCCTTAAAACTATTTGCTTCCCTTCCCACACGATGAGTGTGTGCGCCTGGATTTAGAGGTTAGTCACACGCCCAACATTAGGCAATTGTGGACTCGTTTTCTCTTAATTTGAGCGTCGTCCGTTACGTGGACCATCGTTAGCTGACTGACAGCTTGCTCTAACCATGTCCTTTCCTTCGCCGAAATTGTTGTGTCCTGTCCTGGCTTCCCGGATGGTTCTTACCTGAATGCGAGCACTTCGACTCCACGCATGCGCCGAATGATGGATACGTCGCTCAGTTCGCTACCCCTGTAGAAGAAGACAAAACAGTAAAAAACCAGAAGCGATTAGAAGTGATTTACGCTATCAATGATCATGGCGTTCTGATAAGAAAATGTCTTTCATACCGCAAAGCAAACGCTATGTGGTACGTAGGGATTATTAGATACAACACAGTTACTGGTGCGGTTTGCTGATAAAGTCTGAAGACACTCAAATGAAGTGTTTGCAGTTCTGTCTGTGAAAGGCGGAAATTGCTCATGTTTCGATATCAAAGGAACAAATTGAAACATTCATTTTGCTACTGTTTAATGATAAAAATAATCATTAACTACATATTAATTGTCTTATTGAAAAGGAAATAGATATTGGATAAGGTGTGATTGGTGTGGAAATAAAATTCTGTAAATAGCCAACAAATAACGCGATCAAATGTTAGCGAGATATCATAACATACTGCAATAAAGGTTACTCTTGCAGAATCGTAGCTAAATTTGATCTCCATTCATGGCATTTAGACTGATCTTTTCATAGACGATCAGAGCACATCAATCGACATGTCTGAAGGTATTGTTTTTTTAAAGTTATGTGCATTGTACGCCAATGACTCAGGTCAAATTGAAACCAAACCCCTTCTATAGCTTACGGAATTAAAGTCATGTTTGTAAGACAATTTCATCGACTGATGCGGAATGCAAGTTCCCGAACCAAACCGGTTGACGGAACATTGCGTTGTACATTGTCGTATGGTGGGGGTTAGACAAGTTTTCAATCATTTTTTTATTCGTTTTAACTAGAAGCTCAAAAGAAGCTAAAAAGAAAAAAGGTCAACTTTATTGAATAGCAAAGATCAAAAACAATTTCTTCATGAACTTACCAGATCGTGATTTTACGATCGATTAACAACAGTCACACCCATCTGAAGTTCTAAAACTAGATCTGGCATAGCTGGGCAGCCAAACGAGCAAAAACTCGCTTGATTTAAAAACGGTCTTAGCTATCTGAACTTTACGCACCAATCAACAAATATCAAACCCTAAAAGATCGTCTTGTGTGCCCGATGCTACATCCCTTTAAGACAAGTTCGGGTGGGAGATAAAAAAAAAACTAAACCCCCGTTGCATTCTTTGATCGGTATCTTTCATACACCGGGCCAGGGCAAAGAAAAAGGGATAACCGGGCAACGGAAACGCGAACGAACGCGCACACATCTGTTGCGAATGGCAACCACTCGCGCTACACATCGTACGCGTCTAATGAACTTCCCATTGAGATTATCAGTGTTTGGTGTTGTTGGGGTTCCAACGAGCCGTGTGGTTCACGTTTCTCCTGTATCTTCCCATCGCTTCCCAGCGAATCATCATCATAACGGTACACCGTACCGAAGAGGGCTCTTCCAACCAAGGTATTTCTGTGTGTCTTTGAAGTTTTGTTTCCAAATGTTACTCCAGACTTTCGATGCGTTTTGTTCTATCTTCAAGATATTTTTTTCTCTCTAGCAGTCACTTGGGAAATAAGAACTTGTTATTAGCACATAGTATTTAGCTCGTGGTTGGAAAAATATCTATTAAAATGTAAACAAAATTCAATCAACATGCAGGAACAAATACCTACCAACAGTTAAGCTTCTTGATTGCGGCCAGGTCAGACTGCTTCGAGCGTGCAATCACCATTTCCTCCGTGAGCCGCGCCATGGTGTCGTTGGTCTGTGCGTATTAGGAGTAAACAGTTTCGCGGTTGACTCCGGTGTGTCGATCACCTTCTTACTTTTCACAGCAGGATAAATTAGACAGGCAGCCAAACAGACGGACAGACGGGGGAACGGGAAAGACCTACTCGATCGATTTAAAACACACAACCAGCTAGACTGCTGCTACCGGAATGGTACTTCATACTTTTCAATAACACGAATCACAGCAACCCTTGGCATTTAGTGAATATATATACCGTAACCCCCAGGTGTGTCCCTTAGTGCTCGCACTATTTCACTGCCAACACACGACGCATGCACTTCCAGATGTACTACAAGAACACACTTTTTACATCGTAGAAACTACGGATACAAGAACAATTGAACGAAAATTGGTTAGTGAACTATTTTTTATATAAACTACACTGTGGCACCTCACTTTAACCAACCCGGACGAGCTTTTGCTCGTTTGTTTTCAATTGGAAGACTTCTGTGGTGTTTTTTTCCCCCCCGACGATGAAATCATCTAATCGCAGCCAACGAGAAGGAGAAGGTGTCGCACCGTCGATGTGTCAATGCTACACACATAAATCACAAAGCACAGCGCGCCACATCCTCAGACACATTTGCCCGCTGTTTACGACAGGCCCGGCCAGTATATTGCACAACAAACGCTGGGTAATTTTAGGAGAAAGAAATTCTAATATGTGGAAACCTTTACGGCATTGGCACCACCGTTCACCATTCAGTAGTAGCTAAAACCACGGCAGCACACTCGAATAACTAAAGCTACGGTTTGCTCAACCCACGGTAGTAAAAACGGCGAACCTGGCAGGTAGGCTGGCGCTAACTAAAATAACAACACCCGCGGCTAACGCAAATTGCAGCGAGTAGGAAAAACCCTGGTGCGCACGGGATGCTGTAGAATATCACTCGCGGAACGGACCCGCACGGACATCCACTCGGTTCGGCTGCTAGAAATACATAAAAATAATACGAAAAATAACATACTGTAAACAAAGTTCCCGCAGAGTGGTTCGGTAAGGGGATGGTTTGTCAAAACTACCCCTAATGAAAGAAGCCCTTTTGACAGTCAACGGAACGAAACAAACATAAAAATGTTCCTTCTTTTCCCGATATTAGACCTTGAAGCCGTTGATTTGTAATGTTTTAAGTTAAAATATCAAATAAACTAGAATCAGGTAACTAATTGGAGACGAAAAATTAGATTAATTCTTCAATTGGCATGTAAAGCCCAACTAGCGCATGGCCGCTGTAGGGATGATTTTGATGCAGGCTGCTCCATTGCAACGTTGAACTGTCAAATGTTTCCCCGTCAAATTATTTACTTTTTCTATCAAATCTACTCCACTACTCATAGAATAAGTACACAAAAACGCATATTAGTTAGTGCATGTTTTCTATAAAAAGCTAGAAATCGTTCACTACATCATTTGAACTACAGTATGAAACATCAATTTGTGCAATATGATAGGACCTGCCGTACACGGCGGTTGTCAATTGAAATGTCATCAACAAAAAGTCAACAAGTTCATGTGTTTTGAAAGCATGCGGCATGGTCCCTTGCGCTTAATAGGTATTTATTTCACAAAAAAGTTATAAAACCCCTCAAGCCCGATCATGGCTGACGAAAGTTCACATACCGAGGCTAAAAAGGCCCACAAAAAACGCCATTCAGGTAAGCAATGGACACGGCGTGTACGTGTTGTGCAACGGTTCCAAACCCGGCACTTCTATTTGCAGGTGTGAAAGCGGACAAAAAGAAGGCCAAAAACAAACCGACCGATAGGACGAAAAATCCAAAAGCCTTCGCTATCACTAAGGCACGGTCGGCGGAAAAACGATTCCGTCGCAAAGAGGATATAACCACCAAGAAGCAACATATTCCAGTCGTCGACAAAACACCGGAAGAACCACCACCCGTTCTGATAGCTGTGGTAGGGCCACCGAAAGTGGGCAAATCGACGCTGATCATGAATCTAATCAAGAACTTCACCAAAACAAATGTGACTAATCTGAACGGTCCCATCACGGTGGTTACTTCGAAGAAACGGCGCATCACACTGATCGAATGCAACAACGATATTAACAGCATGATCGACGTGGCGAAGTGTGTCGATTTGGTGCTGCTGTTGGTCGATGCGAGCTTTGGATTTGAGATGGAGATTTTTGAGTTCCTCAACATCTGCCAGGTGCACGGTATGCCGAAGATAATGGGGATTTTGAATCACCTGGACATGATCAAGAATGCGAAGGCGCTAAAGATGCAAAAGAAGCTACTAAAGCATCGCTTTTGGACCGAGGTGTACGATGGTGCCAAACTGTTCTACCTATCTGGGTTAATTCACGGGGAGTATCTGAAGAACGAAATCAGGAATCTAGGTCGGTTCATATCGGTCATGAAGTTTCGACCACTTACGTGGCGTGGAGCACACAGTTACATGATTGCCGACCGTATGGAGGACATAACGAACGCGGAACAAATTCGTCTAAATGCCAAATGCGATCGTACCGTTGTGCTGTACGGTTACGTACGCGGTGTACCGTTGAAAAAGGAAAATATGGTACACATCGCAGGATTGGGAGATTTGCCGATCGAAGAACTAAACACACTGCCCGATCCGTGTCCACTTCCGTCGGGTGAGAAGAAGCGTAGTTTGATGGAAAAGGAGCGTTTACTTTACGCACCGATGTCCGGTGTCGGAGGTATCGTGTACGATAAGGATGCCGTCTATATTGAGCTGCAAGGTTCGCACAGCCACAGGCATGGAGTGAAAAACACTGAACAGCAGCAGATCGTCGATTCGTTCATCGAGAAGAAGGAAACGTTCGATGTGACGATCGATAATCAAGAGTTTCGACTGTTTAGTGACGGTGCTGTGATTAAGTCGAGAGATTTTGTTGATGAAAGCAAACAAAATGGAGATGATTCGGATGATGACGAACTGGAAGGTGAAGACGAAGATGAGGAGGAGGAAGAGGATTCGGGATTGGAAGATTCGGACGATGAAGCAGACGTAGGTAAAGGTGCTCGTTTAGGCTGGATACCGGAGGAAGCCGATGACGATGATGATGATGAGGCAAACGATGAGGATGGTTCCAGTGAGGAAGACGATGAGGATGACTTAAACGACTTGGACACGATGGGCAAGAAGTCACGCTCCAGCGGATATCTTTCGTCGGATGATGAGCAAACAGCATCCGGCGGCAACACAATGGCCTGGAAGGAAGGTCTCGCCGCAAGAGCCCGTAAAGACTATCTAAACCGGTTGGCCACAAACAAAAATCTGATGAAAATCGTGTACGGGGTGTTTAGCAAGTTCCACAAGCGGCAGCAAGAGAAAGCGGATGCTGAAAATGCCGAATCGGAGGATGATGATTTGCTGGGAGGAATATTCAAAACCGTCACCCAGAAACAAACGGAACTGCAGAAAAAGAAAAGCGTCCAGGATGTGGATGAATGTTGCTTCTTTGAGGAGTACGGTGATGGTATTCGGGATTGGACGACGAAGGATAATAAGGACCTCATACAGAATTGCTTCGTGACGGGCAAATGGAAAGCGTCGGAAGATGCTGAGGAACTGCTGAAGCTGGACGACATGAGCGATGGCGATAGTGATGTGTACGGGGATTTTGAGGATCTTGAAACGGGCGAAAAACATGAAGCTTCTAAAGCACCCAAAAAACAAACGAAGGACGATGGTGAAGGAGGAACTGAAGATGGCGATGAGAAAGGTGGTGAAGCGAAGGAAGCGGAAGGAAAAGCGGTCAAACGTAAGGCGACGAGAATTGAGGAGAAAAACATGTCCCGGACGGAGCTGATGGCAAAGAAGATGAAGCTGAAGGCAAAGTTTGACTCGGAGTACGACAATCCGGAAAAGGACGATCAGCATATTGTGGGTGACCATCAGTACTACGAGAAGCTTAAAGCGGACGCCCTACGGCAGTCGGAACTCAACAAGAAGGAGTTTGCCAATCTGGATGAAGATGTACGGCTCAACATCGAAGGACACCGGGCGGGGTTGTATGTGCGCATGAGCTTTAAGAACGTTTCCGCTGAGTTTGTGGAACATTTCGACCCGGCCTATCCGGTACTGATCGGTGGCTTAAACATGGTGGAGGAGAACGTGGGGTACGTGAACTGTAAGGTGAAGAAACACCGTTGGTACAAGAAAACGCTTAAAACGGGCGACCCGCTGATCATTTCACTCGGTTGGCGACGGTTTCAAACGGTCCCGATCTACGCTAAGGTGGAAGATGATTTTAAGCATCGCTACCTGAAGTACACACCGAACCATGTGACCTGTAGCATGAGCTTTTGGGGTCCAATCACGCTTCAAAATACGGGCCTAATGGCGATCCAATCGGTGGCGTACGATCAGAAGGAGGTACGCAAGCTTGGCTTCCGTGTGGCGGCTACCGGTGCAGTTAGCGAATCGGACAAGAATGTCGACATCATGAAGAAGCTCAAATTGATCGGAACGCCGGATAAAATTTATCAGAAAACGGCCTACATAAAGGGGATGTTCAATTCCACGCTCGAGGTGGCCAAGTTCGAGGGTGCCAAGGTACGTACCGTGTCCGGCATTAGGGGTCAAATAAAGAAAGCAGTTGCACCGGAGGGTACATTCCGTGCCACGTTTGAAGACCGAATACAGCTTAGCGATATCGTGTTCTGTCGCACATGGTTCCGGGTGAATGTGCCGAAGTTTTACGCCCCGATCACGAACCTTCTGCTAGCGCCGGAAAAGAAAACGCAATGGAGCGGCATGAAAACGTTGGGACAGTTGAAGCGCGAAAAGAACATCCAGTTCGAACCGAAGGAGGACAGCACGTACAAAAAGATTGTGCGAGAAAAAGTTGCCTTCCGACCGTTGGTTATTCCGAAGAATCTTCAGAAGGCACTGCCGTACAAGGATAAACCGAAGCTTGGACCGTTGAATCCGAAAAAATCGTTCGAAAGTGAACGAGTGGCGGTGGTGCTATCGCCACACGAGCAGAAGGTGAGTTTTGGGCACAATTTTTTTTTTTTGCGATAATGAATCAATTACTAAACAAACTGTTGTTCCTCTTTCTAGGTGGCCAAAATGATGAACATGATCAAAACCAACTTCCAAGCCAAGCAAAGCAAACAACTGCGCCAGGTGCGGGAACGGTCGAAGAAGTACAAGAAGCAGTTGGTGAATGAAAATTTTAAAAAGCTACAGCGCCAGAAAGAGCTGAAGAAGAAGGTGTTTAAAGCAATCAGCAAAATGGATTCGAAAAAGGAAGAGAAAATGAAGAGTGGTAAAAAGTGAAAAATTTATTTGCTGGAGGAAATAAAGGCCGTTTATAATTAAACATTTTGAATTGTTTTTCGAAATCACGTTCGAAACACGTTTTTGGTAGTTTCGAACTATGGTAAAGACGTTACCATGGCAACGCCACAAAACAAATAGGCATTGGCAAACAGCTGAATTTTTCCAAATGCTTCTCACTTTCAAGCTAAGTTTCTGTGGCGAAAGACGTGCACGATTGCTGTCTCCAAAGCGGCGGCACCTGGTTCTGTGTAGTGTTTTTTTTTCCACCCCATTTTTCCGCTCTTCAGTGCTCCAACCCCATTTCACAGCGGAAGAGAGTGTTCCATCTGGGGGCTTTATTTGGAGAAGTGTTGAAAAATTTCGCGTGTAATCACCAACAATGTCGACGGCATTGCGTTCTTCGTGAGTATTCTATAACGTTAGCTAGAGGAAATTGTTTGCGAGGGAAAAAAAGAAGGGGCCCAGACCCACCATGTAACAGTGACAGGTTAGGCGAGGAGTTGTATTGCTGCTTGCATCGTATTCCTCGCGCAATTTTCCCGTTTGCGTTCACATCCACTGATTGGGTGAGTGTTGGAAGCATCAGGAACGATTCACAAATTCGCCATTCACTCCATTCACTTGCTTCATTTTTTTCTCATTCAACCAGTGACATGTGAAAATCCTTTCGGAGTGGGAACTGTTCTACCTCATCCCCATTCTATCCAATCACTTTCCCTTAGTAACGAAAAACATTACCTTTCGCACGTGCTCTTACCCTTCCCTTACCGACGATCGTTTCCGATGAGCAAAACAACCGCTACTTAATATTCAACGGCACAACATGTTAGCGATTGGATGGCAACTGCCAAGGACCTTTTTATTTATCAAAGTAAACATTGCCTTGGTCAGTTGCGCCAGTGTCACCAGCGTCGCGATTTGTATGGACTACCCACATTAGCTGGCAGGGAAATCATAACTTTTCAGTCGTCCTTTTTTTCTCGTGCATTTATACCTACATTTCATTCGAAAGTGGCAATCACAGCATGCTTGAAATGAGATTAACTAACCATCTTCATACACTATAGATATTCTATGCAGAGTATGGAAAGCCTTTATACAAATAGCTCCAAGTTTTCCGCGCTTCATCGACGCAAGGCGGCTGCTAGGCAACCGGCCATCGTGATTACCTCCAACAGCGATGTACGACACCGGGTAATGTCGGCGCGAATGTTGCGTCTGAAGCAAATGCAAAACCAGCTTGAAGCGGCCAATATGGTCATTGCGGTAAGCATCAATAAAAATGAGCGTAGATTCGTAATCCACTTTGTTGTCATTGTAATGCCTGGTCCATTTCTTGCAGGAACTGACAAAAGATAATCGTTTGCTGAAGTCTGTACAGAAACGTCAGGATTCTGCCCTTTCCAAGTACGTCAACTCGAACGCGGAACTTCCAAAGTTGCTCAATTCGCACGCGGAAGAGATCCGTACCTGGCAAACGAAGTACCGTAACCTTCAGAATCAAAACAGGGAACTGAACGGCAAGCTGAAGGCGAAGGATGCGCATATACTAACGATTACGGATCAGAATAAGCACCTAGTGCAGCTCAACAAAGATAAGTATGTTTGCAGCCATATCTGGCCACTATTCTTTTCACCCTTGCAAGTTCCCTTCCACTAGACATTTGGAAGAACGCGAAAGACTGGCAGACAGGGTACGATACTTGGAAAACCGGCTCATGGAGAAAGACAACGATGCCAAATTACTCGCTAGGAGACTGCAACTGGAAACGAAAAATTTCAAAGCACAGCTACAGCAGGAAGTGTTGAAGCAACGCGAAATGGCCCAAAAGCTGGAACGGTCACATCATGAAATCAATCGCTTGAACTCTGTTATTGAGGTAATAGGTGAAGGGTATACTAATTCTTGAAGTTGTCCTACATCGCGTTCACTATTTCACTGCAGATATACGAGAAACGCACGCCTTCAACGTTGCTGAAGAACAGTAGCTTTCTGATGAAGACGACTCCCAAGCCTTCTTCGGGACAACAGCAGCAACATCAGCAAATGGTTCGATATGCGAACGGTGTTACTCATAAGTCACCTTTTCCGGTATGCTGAATGCTTCTTTGTTGTAATTTGTGCAATTAATTCCATATCGATTGTATGTATTGCAGAACTTTTCCGAACCTTCGCCTGTAACCAATCTGGACATGAGCCCAAAAATCAAACCTATTCACGATGGCGAAGGAGATAACAAATCTCCCGTTGTTAGCCCAAGAACTCTAGTACCACTTTCGCCTCATGAGGATGCGCCTCCGGTTCCACAGAACTCGTCCAAACCTAGGAAGAAACACGGTTCAAAGAAGCAGAAATCTGACGCCCAATCGGATGAGGCCAGCACCAACGAAAAACCGGAAGAACATCAGTACGATGAGGGCATGTGTTCCGAATTCAACCAGTACGCGTTGGAGCAAGAGGCCGAATTCGACAAAGCAATTGCTTCGGAACTGTTTCGCTTGCAAACGGAAATGGGTTCTGGTACGTCGAAACTACCGAAAACCCAAACCATTAACCGTTACAGTGCAACGACGGAAACATCATACGAGGACGATTACGAAACGGATCAATCGCCGGAAAAGACCGTAGATCACCTGAGTGAAATATTCGAACATAAAGCGCACATCAGTCAGATCGAAGAACAGTTTCGTGAGGTAAGCTCGTCGGCCACCACCAATGGATATTCGACTGCAAAGGATAGTGTGAAAGTACGTAGCATGAAGAAGAGAATGGTTAACTCCTCCGAAACGAACGATTCGGACTCAATCGAAAGCCGAGAGCAATCGAGTCGTTCGTCGGCAGCAAAGGACCTGGAAGCAATGAAGCAGGAAATGCATCAAAGTATATTGAAAAAGGAGGCGCTGCTGGACACGTTTTGTGACGAATTCAATGGAAAGGAACCAATAAGAGCACCGCCACAACTTAACCGACCAAAAATGGACAACGCGAAACGTACCCAGATAGATCCTAAAAAGAAACAAAACTTGCTGGAAGTGCTGAAGGCAATCGATGGTGATAGTTTCGAGAAATGAGCATTGTAGTCACACGGTTCTAATGCAATGATGAAATTGATGAATCCTATTTATTGGCAGTAGCGCCAGGGACAGTGAATAGATTTATTTTATAATAAAACTTATCTTCGAAATGGACTGGTGTGTTGAAAGTTTTGTCGTTTTTTTATTATGTTAGAATTTTCAATTATTGAACAAAATTAAGGATAAATACGTTGTTGATTTTAACATTTTGGAGTTAGTAAATGTATTGATTAGAAAATACAGTAAATACAGTAATACAGTTCAAAATGTGTTTAGCCCTTTGCAACGGTTTTATTGCAGATTTGAACTGGAACACGTGCCGCTCAGCATTTTATGTCAGTATTATACCACCATTATACCAGCAACTGACAACTGTATTTGGCGTGTCATGAAACGTCAAATGGTAAACATCAACAACGCATCCGCGGAATAGCGTGTGGTGGTTTTGCTACGATTATTAATCGAAATTCGCACGCTTTTTCATCATGGATGATGGTGAATATGACCACGATGAGTAAGTATTGCGTACAGCATGCGAAGATTTGTGTTGGCCTAACGAAGCACCATCCCATTTCACCAGTGTCGGTGGGGATGATTTCGACGATGTCGAGGAGGACGACAACATTGACGAGCTGAACCAGGAGGAGGACGGAGACAACATCGAGATCATCAATCCGGGCCAGGCCGGTGGTGGCGTACCGAAGAACAAGCGCATCACGACAAAATACATGACCAAGTACGAACGGGCGCGAGTGCTCGGTACACGTGCGCTTCAGATTGCCATGTGCGCTCCCATCATGGTGGAGCTGGAAGGCGAAACAGATCCGCTGCAAATAGCAATGAAAGAGTTGAAGCAGCGCAAAATTCCCATCATCATACGGCGCTACCTACCTGACTCATCGTACGAAGATTGGAGCATCGATGAGTTAATCATAATCGACCATTAAGGATAAGTTCGAAAAGATATTGTGGTAAAGTGAAAATACAGTCTTTTTTTATACACGGCTGAAATGTGACCAGTCATGAATGGTTGTGTTGAATGGGTGCTTTATTGCACTATTGTTAAACGGTAGTAAATTATGCTAGCTCCAGGTAAACCCTCCGGCCTCTTGACTGTACAGCAAGCGTTCCGTGTCGAACACGGAATCCTTCGTCGCCCGGCACATGTTATCGACGATGCGCATGTTGAGCCCACAGTCGGACAGATTCTCCTTCCCAAATACGGGCCCTGCCAGAGCGGATGCGTCGTTTTCTTTGTCGGAATCGCTTATGAGCCTCTGGGACGCTTCACACAGTGCCGTCGTGCTCGGGACGGTTGCAAGCGTTAGGCTGTAGTTGTCCTTACTTTCACACAGGAGATCAGTCACGTACGGTAAGATGTGTGGCAGGATAACGCCTTGCAATTCCGTGCTGTGGTATTCCTGTCCATCCATTTGAATTTTGCTAGAACGAGTTTGCAGGGTACGAAGTGTTGCTCCAGCGAAGGACACCGGGGCAAGCAGTGTCGGTGGTATGCCCGCTAACCGACCAACCTTCGCGATGGTGCTTTTCGCGTTGAGAAGAAAGTTGAAGAACGCCTGACATTCGGGACCTTCGATTAGGACTAGCGACTGATCGCTGTAGTCCGCACCACATTCTCGCTGTTGCTGCTTCTTGCTGTGGTTGTCGCTGATTTTGCGTATTTCCGCCGCATCTACACCGAGACTTTCCAACCACTGCTCACCATCCATATCGTCATCGTCCTCGTCGGCATTCGCTTCCAGCGATCGATCCGCCGTATCTTCATTGCATGTCGTTTGTGACTGTTCTTCCGACGAGTTGGAAAAGCTACTGTTTCCAATACCCGACTCGGAGGAACGGTTCAAATTCTCCTGCGCCGCTGGCGACCCTTTCTTTAGTGGCATCGTGAATTCAATCTCTTCCTGCTTCAGGGCGGCGCGCATTCCCCGTGTGGTCGGTGTTAGTAGTGCGTGTGTTTCGACTCGCCCACCAATACCGGCCGCCCGGAACAGAACGGTGAACGAGTTCGCACACAGATAAAAGTACGGACACTGCCGGGCACGGACCAGCTGGAATAAGTTCCGGAAGCTAATGGTCCACTCTTTTGCCAACACACCACGGACGGATTCATCCAGCGGTGCTTGGGTATGATTGTTTCGGGAATTTCTCGGAAACAATGTGAACCACGGCAGGTACGGATGTTGCCAGTAAAGGGTGGCCTGATAAAAGCGCGCCCCAGGCGATATGTCCAACCCGGTGGACGATTCCTTCGAGTCAATACAGCGAACGAATGAGGTGAGTCCACTAGCTTCTTGGTTGGTTTTTAAGTTCGTACCCGGTATTGGCGTTCGACAGATGATGCGCATCTTGCTCTTGATGCTCCAATGGATCGGAGCGAGCTTACTTGTTTTAGGTGCCTCTTCTTCCGGTTCTACCGGAAGCGATTGTTCTACTGGACAATGCTCTTGAAGAAACCGTGGTTCGATGGCCGGTTTTGCGGATGGTACTTCAAGATTTGGCACGATTAGTGTCGTTGCCGGTTTGTTGAGCAGATTGAAGATGGTTTGCTCTCCTCCGTCCAGCTCATCCGCGTGACCTTCCTTCTGTCGCTTGGGAGCTGGGTCTATGTTTCTGAAGATAATGAAGTACAAAATTAACATCGAAGAACATCATAATATATTTCCGTACTTATTACCTCGAGAAAGGATTCTTCCGTTTTGGGTTGCCTTCGAATCGATTCACTATCGGGTCTGCTTCACTGCTCGTTTGCTGTGTCGGATGCGTTGATGCGCTTTTCGAATGATTATTTATACGATCCTGCAATGCCCGCTGCTTTCTTTTGAGCCGTTGCATTTTTAAAATATCTTCCGGACGCTTCCATTGCGATGGGTTCGATAATATACCTTCGGTGTTGGAATTCATTTCAAGAGCCAAAAAAAACCTTACGTGGACGGTTTGTTCGTGAAATAAGCGCAAGGAAATGATGATGCGACGCATTGTTTACATCAGCCAGCTGTCACAATTGTGTGAGGAGCACACACACACACACACACAAACACGCAAGCACACAAGCGCAACGGAAAATCGGGAAAACGTTTGTACGCATTTCCAACAGATGGCGCTAATGGCGGTTGGTTTGAATTTGAACGGTAATGGTTCCGTTGCAGCTGTTTTATTCGATAACGAAAATAATCAAATAAAATGAATGAGTTTACTAAAGTTAACTAACAAAGTGAACATAAAATTAAATAACAAAACGATCCATATGCTAGTTTCAAAATGTTTCAAATTTAAAGTGGAAGAAAATATTAGTTTTATACAAAAACTAAGCAAATAAAGTTCAAATCAGTAAAGAAAGAAATTGAATACTCGATCTGTTGATTTGGTAGTCAGACTGACCGTAAACCATTGCTTTCTCCTGTGTGAAATAGTTAGTACACCATTCCACAGGGACTAAGCACTAAGCCAGGATTTCTTTGGCGCGAAAGATAAAGCTATTACGGCATTAAGCTTCTATTTTTGCATCTCTTGCCCAAGCCAGCGCCTAAAAAAATGTCACTTCTCTTTTAACCTTCTTTAGCCGCTTATCCTTCCCAGGGTGAATACGGGGAATAAGTGGAGTGTACATTCTTTACGCAAAACAGCTACACTGAGGGAATGAACGCTGAAGTACTGCAGTAATGGTCACAGTGAAAGGAGAGGAGTAAAAAAAACCTCAGACGTACATCAATGTCTTCATTTGGAGTTTATGTTGGTCTCCCTTTTTTTGGAGGGACAGAGATGTTTCCTATCAGATTCTCTGAAGTGGTTGATTTTTACTTCAACACCAGCACAAAGTTCATCATCGTCGTCGTCGACGTCGCAGGTAAAAGGAAGGATGATGAGGTTGAATGCAGAAAGTCCCCGAGTGCCGACGACTGTAAAAAAGGGTGGGAAGCCATGCCTTCCGTGCGGATTCCTTCGTGTGGATGGTGCGGAAATCGTGAGAACATTCTTGCAAACCATCCACACCGGGATGCGTCCCGACCGTTCGAGGTGCCGCGAGACTAAAGATAGAAAATACTTAAAGTATGTTTCTAAATCGTATTGGATCTGCATAAAATTTGAATACGCTTAGGAAATGGAAGTTTTTCCTGCTCTTCCGCATATCGGGCGGTTCGGGGGTTTTTCTTTTTGCAGGTTTTCTCCCGTACCTGTGGTGTACGTCTGTGCGCACGATCTTAGATCGCGACAGGTCCTGTTTGGTCCTGTTTTGCTGCTGTCGGCTCGCTTGTTTTTTGCCACTGGAAATCTTTCCCTTTTTTCTGTTGTTGGTAAAAGGACAGTTTGTTGCTTTTTCCGTGGCAGGCGAATTTGCGTCCTGCGTGACAACTGTCGGTGTATGGGGTCAGAGCCGCGAAACCGGAACGATTTTGCCCACGTCAGATTGTTGGGGTGAGTGCGAAAGGGGGAAAAAACAGCAAGCAAACAGCAGCTGAAGCTGAAAAAGCTTTAAAATTTTATTTATTTGTCTGCTGATTTCGATGTCTGATTTCTTCGCACTGTACGTAGGAACGCGGCACAGTCGTTTTTTAAGCTACATTTGCACCATTCATGTCAAACCGTTTCCAACGAACCATTGTTACATCTTCCGGATTTAGCACGTTTGTTGGTTGAATTGGAGTTTTTTTCGCGTGTTTGTTCCAATGTACCTTCCTCGAGTCGACTGCTGACGAGACGGAGAAAGAACCGAGGCAAAGAATATGTTTCAATCTGTGTCACTTTAACGCCCTCGATAATGTGGTTTCCCTGGTTGTGCTGGCGAGGAGGGAACCGTCTCAGGGCTACGAATGTTGCCACTTTGTATCGGATGTGCCGATGACAATAGTGAGATAGATTTATCTACCATCGGCACAAAGTAGCTGTGCGCGTTTTTTCTTCATACTGTGGTGGAAATTGTTTTTCTATGACGATGGACGATGGCAATCTTATCACCGGCAACATGCTTTATTTGTACTGCAATCTCACTGGCAGGTGTTAAAGGTTTTTCTGTATTTTTTAAATAAAGCAAATCTTTTTTTAAATAATTAAATCAAATACAGTTAAAGGGAAATTTTAACACCTGGAAAATGAACGATTCGTTCGTCTTTGTAGGATTCAAAAAACATGTTTCTAATTTACTATTTAACATTTTTGTTATTTAATTTATATATTCAAACGATACATTCACCAAGGTAATCTTATAAAAAAATAAGTGTCAAAGCCTTTAGATAAGGATAAGAGTAGCGCAAAAAAATAATATTGACGATATTCAAAACCCATTCCGAATAACAAACTTTTAGCGATGTCCTCAAGGCTAAGAGGACTCAATCTTCATGAATATTATAGAGAAATGTATTGAATTATTAGAATCAAAATCTCAAAGAACGTCTGAGACTAATGAAATTTGCAATCAGTACGTGTAATTCCATGACATTTTCCATGCCATAAATGTAAGAACGGATTTGAACGAGAGGATCGAAGAGTTGTAAAATAGTTTTTTTCATTCCTCACTCAAGAACCGCACAAAATGTGTGCGAAAGAATTAAATACGAGAGATTAGATTAGGCCGGCCGCTTCGTCAATTATAGTTGTGTAGGTGTGTCGGGATAATGAAGCACGAGAGATGACGATCATGCGATAAGGAGTAATTGTTACCAGTAGCGATCGGACATTAATACGGTAGAGTTATGCAAGCTTTCGGTACTTAAAAAATTTGGTTAAAGTTGTTCATTTCGTGACAAAAAGTGATCCTCGATGATCATATTCAATACAAAAAACGATTAGTATATCAAATTGTGTCTTAATAATAAGTTAAACAGTAAAAATCATTGTTTAAAACGCACGTATTAAAATTGTCGCCCGCGTCGGCGTCGGCATAGGCAGTATTGCGGTAGTGTGTGTAGCATCGGGATGAAATCTTTTGACATTTCAAATCGCGTGATCAATACAAATTCGGAACTAACGGTATCTTGCTCATCATGGCTAAGAGATAAGAAGATTTTTTCCATCGTGTACTTAAGCCGGAAGGTACATGTGTGCGTGTAATGAAATTTAACATGAGTGCGTGTACTATGCGTGTGCTAAGCTTGCAAATTATTTGCATTTGTGTTGTGAGATTTGTCATAAAACAATGTCATAAGCGTGTGGTTAGTTTATCCGTGCTTCGGTTGGTTTAAAAAATTTGAAATTAATAAAAAAATAATCTTTCATGTTGTGGAAAGTGCACAACAAAAAAAGCAAGTGTTGGTTGTTTTTTAATGAAAAAAGTGTCTATTGTGTAGATGTCTATTTTGCAATGAGCTAATTAATTGCTTTTTGCGTGAAATCGTGTATTAAAAAATGTCGCCATTTTAGGCGTTCAAAGTGCGAAGCCATTTTTGGCGTGTGTTTCAAATGTGCCAAAATGTGTATTAAAGTGTGTATGTGCCTTTGGGCACAAAAAAGGAAGTGTTGGTTGTTTTTTCCAGTGAAAAATAAGTTATATCTATCTCTAAATTAGCTTATAGCTTTTTGGGGTGAAATCGTTTATTAAAAAATGTCGCCATCGTAAGCGAGTGTTGTGTTTTTAATCTGCAATTGTTGTTTCAAATGTGCAAAAGGTGTTTTAATTGTGCAAAAGGTGATTTAATTGTGCAAAAGTTGTTTTAAACGTGCAAAAGGTGTTTTAAATGTGCAAAAGGTGTTTTAAATGTCCCAAAAGGTGTTTTAAATAATCAAAAGGTGTTTGAAATATGCAAAAGGTTTGTTTAAATGTGTGTGTGAAAATGAAAGTGAAAGAGGAAAGGTAAAGGAAGTTAAATGTGTGTGAAAGTGAAAGAAGAAGCGCCAGTGAAGCAGCAGCATTGTAGTATGCTTTAGCCAGGGTAAGTAAACCATAATCAATATGAAATATATTAAGTAAAATATTTATTATCAGCAATTGATAGGAAAGTTTCAAAATGCCATATGTTTCATGTAAAGCTAAAAAAGAAATTGTCCTCAACGCTTGTTTAATTCCCAAGTGTTTGAATTACGTTCCAGCTACTGTATGCAACTATTTCTAACGTAGTACGATTGATAAAGCGGATCTGCTTCACTTCATCAACCATTGCTCGATTTAAATAATCCTTTTCCTTCCCCTCTCGAAGCAATCCAAACACTGGCAAACGGTGCGAAATGTTTCACTCAATCCGCAAATCGACCGTAAATGTGACATGTGACACACGAAGGGCGACAAAACATTGGTGACGGCGTGTTTTGATTTTTCTATTTAACCCACAGAAGCGAACAAAAAAGGACTGTTTTTTTACACTATTATTTATTTGGAAACATTTTATTTTTACGTTTTTATTTTCACAATTCAGTCAGTGTGTTCTGCCCAGCCGCAAACAGTACACAATCCATCAAAATCAACTTTGAAGCTTGTTTTTATCAATCTTTTGTTGTGAAAAATTGTGTCTAGACATTTAGGAGGGAAAACATTTTCAAACACGTATGTACATCCAAAACCCACTCTGCCCTGTGGTTGCTGTTGATTGTCCACAATGAACTTGATCCAAAAAAGAAAAAACTGTCTCACAACAAAAGAAAACTCAAACCCCTTTTACTTTACTTTTTTTTTTGGTGGCATTCACTCGTTCTCATTCATTCGGATCACTGACAGCACTGCACCGGTTAACACCTTTACAAAAATTTGCTAATAAATAATTTATAAGAAAGTGTACCTTTGGCGCAAGTTCGCCCGCGGTCCGGTGCAAACACTATCTGTGTTATCCAATTAAATCTAATCATCACGTTTAAGAGCGAAAAAACCCGAAGCGAGAAACCCCCCAAACCCCACAAAAAACTGAGCTTGCTGATTTGCTCGATTCAGCCTTTTTTGGTGCGTGTCTTCATCGCCCAGTACGCCTTCCTGTTCGCCGGAGATGGATGTGTTTGAAATTAGTGGTTGGCTTTTTTTAGTTTGGAAAAAGCCAACCAAACGCGAATGGGGTAGTCACATCAGTCACATCGCTATCATTAGCTCAGGAAGTGAGAAAATGACGCGGCCATTGCGGAGAGTGAACTTTCTACAACACAAACACACACGTTTTCCACCACCATTTTTGTTTTTTTTTGGTGGGGAAATTGCGGGAAATGGTCACCTACTAATGGCAAACTACAACCCAACGACAATACCTACAAACGGGAAGGGTGTCCCACCATTTTTTCCTTCGCTGCCTGCATCACCCTTTATTTCGAGGTTAATGATGGGTTATGGGTTACCTATCCGGTTTTGTAGTTCAGGCATTAAAGCAAAAGAAAAAAAAGTGTTACCAACAAAATTAGGAAAGAAAAAAAAATGCCTCTGCACACCAAAATGCGTAGGAACAGAGGCTTGAGTACTGAAGCACCGTATTGGGATTAATGGTTGGCAATGTTTTTGTGTTTTTGGGTTTTTTATATAAACCATTGCGGCTATAGGTGGTCTATGATTATAAACGTCGTCGAGTATGGCAGGAACGCCATCGGAGAGTTGGGGAGTGTGGAGTTCCGTGATCCGTTCGCAACAATTAGAACGCACAGGACGGCAGGAAATTAGAAGGGCCCTAGAATTAGAAGGAATTAGTAGTTCGATGACCGGATTTCGGTGGAAATGTAACTCTCATCTAATCAAACACGGTTTGGTTTGTGTTTGAGTAATGTTTTCCCGGTAACTACGTTCGATAGTTCAGGATTTCTCGCTTATACTTCAAGGAATTTGTGTTCCAAAAATTGGTTAAAATTATTTTATTATATTTTACACAAAAGTTTCTTAACCTTGGTTACAATTGTGCTGATCTTTGTAGTCTCTCTCCAGTAGTTCCAGGGTTCCTGATCGATAGCTCAATTCCTTCGATTCAAAACCCAAAGAAAGCCATTTACACCTCACATCCTGGGAAGATCGCGTAGAGGGTAGTCCGCTGCCGAGAAAAAAGGGCAACGAAATAGAGTAATTAAATTTACATAATTTATTTATACTCTCCCATGCTTTCTTCCTGCCCAAAAAACACCTTTCTCCTACTTACACACCAAACACGGTGAGTCCCTCCTGAGTCCGTTTTGCGCTGCCGGACTTCCTTCCGTGTGGAGGTGTGAGAAAAATAAACACACATCACAGGAAGGAAATGTGAAACAAACCCGGACGGAGTGTCCTGTCGAAAGTTAACCCACTAATAAATGAATAATAAATAGTTTTCGATCGTAAATACAGCACAATAGCTCTAAAGCGGTGTGTATGTATATGCGGGATACAAATACACACCCAGACGGATCTAAAGACGCTTTTGGGCGGGGAAGAAAAGTTTGATTTTCTTTTTGGTTTTGCACTAGAACTAGTGATTGTTCCAAGTTTTCAAGCGAACCGGAGCAGGGTGGCCGTGGATTAGCCAATTATCCTGCCGCGAGGCGGAAGTGAGTGTGGCAGGTTTTGATTTAGTACGTTCGATGAGAGTATAGTGATTACCGGTGACATTCGGGCGTTAATGAAAACGAAACCGACCGTGGTGCGTAATCATAAAGTTACCTTAAACTTTATGATGATTAGTGGCGATGGTAATCTGGAACAGAATAGTGGGTGAATTGTTGTGTGGTGTTGTTTTTATTTCGATTATCTTCTTTTGTTTTTAATGAATTGTTCTTTTCTTATTTTTTACTTAATTTAACGATCATTTAAATTTTGTCAGTTTTTGGTTTTAGTACATCTGAATAGAAACAAATTAAAAATTTAACTATTTTTTTATAAAACTTGATTGATGCACTGATATATCAGTATCAAAAAGTAGAAAAAAATGTTTCAGAAATTTAAAAATATCTCACAATTCAACGAAAGCAGAAATAAGATCTTATTTGCCCAAACAAATGAAATCAAATTCTAGTTGTAGTACAAAGATTTTGTTAAAAAATAAAATTAAAAAAATTTAACTTAAATTAAATAAAATTAAAAAAATTATATTAAAATTTTGTTCAAGCTTGATTGAACTAAAAGAATACCTTGAAAAGTTAACTAAAAAGTTTTTACGAATGCTTTGGAAAAATAATCAGAATATAATGTGTCTAAATCGGCATATCTACATACAAAACAATCAAACTAAAGTGGTAAAGAACAACAGTTAAGAACAACAAACGAAAGTGGTTAGTAGCTAAACAAGCAGAAAAAAACTTTTTGCGTAATACAAATAAATTTGCCCTTTTATAACATTTTACGGACAAGCAGTTTAGTAGGAAAAAACCAGTTGATTTCCAAAAATATATAAAATAGGTTTGTAATTTTTGTAATATTAATATAAAAAAAAGTTTAACAAACAAAAAGTTGTCTTATCGAATAATGTTCACCAGGCATTGAAGTCTCTTAAAAGATTTGAACAATTGTTTTGTTTCATTTTAATTTAGTTTATTTCTTTGTATTTTATTTTTTATTCACATATATTCAGATGATTTAGATTAATTCTTATACATTTTAAAATAAATAAATAGGAAGAATTTAATTACAAATGGATATTAATCTCAAACACAAAGTACAATTAGTATCTTTTTTTGCACATAAAACTCACGATGGCCAACCATATGTCAACCGAGTTGCTATCATTTTAAATGTCTCACACCGTTGTTGTCTATTTGAAACAAAAAAAACGCTATACTTGGCTACTTAGTATACGATCGCATTCGTTATGCTTGGCAGTAGTGAAAATAATTTCCAAACGGGTTCTTTTGTTTTTGTCTGATGCCACGGACCCCGGACGGACGAAAACGCTGTTTAATGTGTCCTTCCAACCGCAGCCCGGTGACGCAAGATGTATGCGCATTTAGTACCCTTTTTTCTCTCCTACTCTGCTCTGCAGCCATTGTTTTTATGGGAGCATGAAACAAATAAAATAAAAACAATTCCTTCCCAACTTCCAATAAACAAACGGGTAAATTTGTTTCTTTTTTTCCTGCATCCCATCGTTGGAGTTTCGGTATGTTTTTCCTCACTCTCACCATTTTGTTTGGGTGGCCACCATTTGAAGACGCGATGCACTGTAGTTGATTACCTTTTTCGAAGATTAAACCCAAGATTGTCATTCTCAAGTGCTGCTGGCACTGTGACCAGTGGTGAAGAGATGGCCATTTCCACACCCATTCCTCCCGTACTTCTCGTATTCTCCAACTCCAACAGCAAACCAACAAAAAAAGGACAATTCTATTTCTACCATGTCGGGGAGGAAAAAAAAAGAACGAACTAGAAATGGATTGCCATTTCCCATGCTGTGGTAAAGGGAACTCTTGTGCAGAAATTCCCAATCCACCAACTCACAAAGATGGCCAAACCGGTACTTGGTGATAGTTGGAAATAATGTGCGTGATGAAAAGTGGGAAAATTTATGGCCACGTTATCGCCCGTTCTAGTGTGCGCCGTCTCGAAAGGATGTTGCGCAAGGACCGGATTATTTCTTGGGCGAGCGAGTGAAGCAGCTGGATCTCTCACTACATGTGGAAAACCCATTTCCACGTGCCATTGCCTGATG
The DNA here is from genome assembly GCF_943734845.2 of Anopheles funestus. Classification (NCBI taxonomy): domain Eukaryota; kingdom Metazoa; phylum Arthropoda; class Insecta; order Diptera; family Culicidae; genus Anopheles; species Anopheles funestus. The sequence continues at coordinate 12,672,488 of NC_064599.1, read as the reverse complement.
GGGAAAAAAACTAATGGTGGGTGTGGTCCAAAACATGGGAAACCAATGACCAGCTCGGACCATGGACCAAGACCAGTGCAAAAGGTATATGTTTGAAGTTTCGTCCGGATGCCTTCCCTTTTGAACATCCTTAGTATGAAGGACCACCGTACTCGGAAGGTTACTACTTCTTTCGCGGTTATGAGATAGCTTTTCCCAACGCTCTGGTGTGTGTGTGTTTGTGTATGGTTTTTTTGTTTGTTTGTTATCCTTTAACCCACACTATAAACACACACACCAGTCCTTTTCCCGTCTATGGTTGCGCTTGATTGGACTCGAAAGGATTCTACCGTTTCCCACCGGTTACGGTGAAGAAGCGTCCCTCCCTGGATGGGGAGTCCTGGGAATTTTATTATTTCCTAGTTTTTATTTCCATCCCATTAGGAATCCTCCTTCGTCGCTTCCTTTTTTCCTTCGTCCGATTGGAAATCGGACAAAACTGGACAAACGGGATCTGGTCAGGCGTAACCACCCTCACCACGGAGCTCGACTCCATGACTCTATACTCGTAGTGAACTTTTGCGCCTTGGAAATGTTTTTCGTTTATTTTATGTTAGCGATTTTTTTTTGGTGCGGTTTTGTGATCCTTTTTCCGAGCATCATCCAAATGCCTTCTTGTTTTTTTTGCTTGTTTGTCTCTCTTTGTATCGGAAAGCCTTTTTTTTGGGGAGTTGGATTCGGATGAGTGGAAACATAACCAACGGGTTTCGAAGTTTTGTGTCCCGTGTTTTTTTTTCCTCACTGATCCCACTGACCACCGAATCTCCTGCTGTGTGAAGATTTCCTCGTCTTGTCTTTGCCCTGAAATCCTGGCTTTGCCCTGAAGGAGAAGAGAGCGCAAAAAAAAACAGAAAGGAAATAGAAACAGTTCGAGTACACCCGAAGACAGCATAAAAATTCTTTGTTTGTTTATGAGTGGTCGCACCGATCCCCGGTGGTGTCCTGTCGCGAACTAAGGATATATGAAGACTAGTACTTTTCGGGATCATATAGGATATGGGAATGGGCATTGGCCACGTTGGAGGGTTATTTTTTTACTCATTCTTCAGCAAAAGTAGCTTTATGTTTGTAGTTGGGTGTATAAATTTTCCATCCTCCTTCTTCTTCTGGAACCTTACCTTGCCCGGGACAACACTTGAGGATTTTAGGATGTGGATCTAAGAAGTGGAGTTTATCTAGTGTTTTTTTGGGGAAAAAATCCACACTTTTATGGGATAAGGAGTAAGGGAATGAGGAGAAAAAAACACATTCCACCTAAAAAGGATGAGAGTACAATGTCTGAAAAACAACAGCCCTATAAAGAAAAACGACACAACCCCCCTTTGAGGAGCCAAGTTTTTCCACAAAAGAACACAAAAAAAACCTCCATACGTTACGACAACAAAATGGTGGACGTGGGGTTTTAATCTCGTTTGGACGAGATGTTAAATAAACTCCACGAGCAAAACTTTGTGTCTTTGCCCCGTGCCGGTTAGAAATATTGCCTGGCCACCTATAAAACCGGGATACCGTATCATTCTTGCGGCGCTGGAATGGTTGTTTTGTTAGTTTTCAGCACATCCTGAGGCACATCAGGAGAGCGGGGAATGGCAAAATAAATCTTTCCCTTCCCTCGTCCACCGCGCGTGTGGTTACGATCGCCTTGGACATAAATTTACTGCGCGCTAGTTGCTGTTATTGTTGCGGAGATAAATCTTTCGATTGCACCGGTCACCGGGCCAAAAAAAATAGGCTTTGAAGTGGATACGAATCGCTCTGTGGAATTGAGAGTGTTCTTGTTTTTTTTTCTTCCTCCTTCCCAATAGCACTTGGTGCTAGTAGGAATCGTGGTGAAGGGCCAATTTTCTTACGGATAAGTTTCTCTACATCCGCATCCATTTGTTTGGCCCCGATAGCAATATCGATAGCAAACTCTACTGCAGTTCCGGCATATTAGCGAAATCGCGGCTCTTAACAACGATCTTATCGCGCCTAGACAATCTTGCTCTAAATAATTGAAATGTGTGTAATAAAGTGTTTTGGTTGCTGTTAATGCTGCTACGTTTTAGGATGGTTTTGATGTTATCAGAATCTTTTATTTATCTAGCAGAAAGTTTGGATTAGAACAATTAATTCTTACCAAGGACCTGATTCATAACCGCTATTGCATGTATTTCTGGTGCTTTAAATTAGTGTCCCCGGTTCCGCTTTCTATTTCTATCATTATGTAAATGAGCTATAAACATTGATCGATAGAAATCGAACTGTAGGAGACCCTTCGGCTTGAAGTGAAAATTAGGAATTAAATTATTTTCTAGACCGAGATTTATCAAATCTCGTTAAATATGCTCCAGAACGCTTGGAATAGCGTTGTGACTAGTTTTACACAGCTTGAGATATTCGACAATAAAGTATTGTTTGTTAGAATTGTCTTCAAAACAGAGTAGCCGATTATCCGTGCTGATCGATAATCAACCCTTGCCGTATAAGCGAATATCACGGATAATAGGCACAACTCTTTTTATTGAGAAATATTAATGTTTAGTGGATAAACTTTCTTTCTAAAGCAAGATGTTAATTTGCTTAGTTACACTTTACAAAATAAAATTGTATCATTCCCTATTGAGGTATTTATTTTTTGCCATGATCGATTTTGCAATTAAACATGTCAATTCGCCTTTGGAACTGTCATTTCCGAGCTGCACGGATAATGGAACAGCCGGTTAAAAGGTAGCCGGATAAACGGCGATCCACTTTTTTAAAAATATTAATACATGTCAGTAAATTATTTAAGAAAAAATATAGTTGCTCCAAACAATTTATTCGAGTGATCTGCAGGAATAAGAAATATTTGCTACAATAACGATCATCATATGGATCATCACAGTAGATAAGTCTGAAGTACTTATTAGTACTTAAGTCTTAGGACTTACTTTATTCAAAGTAATCATTCCGACAACCTTTGAACTCCATCAAAATCCCCATCACCATGAACCACGAGTCACAAAGCCGGCGGGAAAAACTTTCGACCGTGTGTAGCAAGCGCTTGAAAGCAAGATTTTTCCACCGTTTTCCTTCGTGGAGGAAAGGGGTTTTTCTGATTTTTGGAAATGATTTCGTTTGTTTGCCAATGTTACACGCTTCATCAAGTCGAAATAATTACAACCGGAGGCATCCGTTTTGATTACATACATTCCATCTACACAAATCCCTTACCGCGATCGTACCGATTCGCAAACGTTTTTTGGGAAATGTTGTCACGCGTGCTAACGCGTTTTGTACGAGCGTACGCACAGAATTCTAATGTTGTTTCTTTAGCATTTTGCATCGAATGAATTGCTAATATGAAACGCAAATACATCCATACAAAACACACTTGGGGGGGACTCCTCGCTGGGACGGGGGAGCGATTGTTGCCCGATGGATTGGATGATATCGCGGTAATATTTACCCATTTGCCAACCAACACCCAAGATTGATTTGAATTATGAGGTGGAAAATGTATATGTTTTTCTATAGCCCACAAATTTTGTGGAGAGCGGCGGAGACAGGAGTATGGAAAAACTGCTTCGAAGCGTTTACTTTTATACAAAACCTGAAAAACCGACGCATCCACTTGCGCCTGGTGAGGTGTGCGTAATGTGTGTTTTGCTGTGAATGTTCATCCATTTTCCCAGGCCCGGGTAAAAACGGGCCCATTTTTGGGAGGATAGTTATTGTAAAACGCGAACATCGCGCCACCTTTCAAAGTGGCGTAGTTTATGGTTCTAAGTGGTGCGTAAATGATTTGGTTTATGTTACCGTAAGCTAGTCTCCCCCTTAGCCTATACGAATCTGCGGCCTTTGTGCGCATTCAGTTTTATCTAGCAGCGAGCTGAAAACTGATCCATCACAACCAAAGGGGTTGTGCGATGCAGTGCGAGGTGAATGCGGTCGATGAATTTTCTCTCCCCATCGGAATCATCCGAGTGCCATTATGATACACCGGGGTGGAGGCCGATGAAATGTTTGTGTTTGTACACGGGCGTCAGTTGTGCGTGAAATGTTTTGTGCTATCGGATTTTTCGGAACGCCCGGAGTTTTGTGGGAGAGTGGAATTTTTGTTGTTGATTTTCAATGGGTGAATGATAAATTAGATTTGATGAAAGGGGATACGTGATAAGATATGTGCTCAATGATAGAATTGATATCGAATGTATTTCGGTGTGCATCAGTAATGAAGAAAAGGGAATTGACTGGAGTTATTTTTCTTATGAGTTCTCTGCCATTTGGTGATGACGTCTATTGCAGCTGTCCTATTTTATACAAACAAAATTTGATAAACTTATTAGTTAATTAATTGAAAAACCTTCAATTAATTGACCATAATAATGAGGATCTTTGTGTCTGCCGGATAAAGCTGAATTCCTACCAATTCTGGTAGATTCTCAGTTGTCCAGATAATGATAGTGGATCTAGTGTTCTCAATCACGATCAAGAAGAACTTAGACAACAGGAACTTTTATATTTAATTTTCAGGTTCTTTGTGTCCACCAGATAAAGCTGACCAATTCTGGAGAATCTCAGACGTCAGCCGAGGTCAAAGTACAGAGTAAGACAAAGATAGTGGATCTTGTGTCCTCACCGTTTCGCCGAGTGGTCGGAACAGTGGGTCACCCGGTCAAGAAGAACTTAGACAACAGAGACTTTGATATTCGAATTTATCAATTGAGGCTAGTCACATTGTCAACAATAAGTAGAAGGGTTCGACAGCTCTATACAGTAGGAGGAGTAGGAAAGTGATTAGGGCCAATGCCGTAGAGCCAGCAGCCACCAGAGGGCGCGTGGCTAATGATCCTCTCTTGGCAGGAAGAAGGCAAGGACCAATCGCGACCAAAGCGATGTGAGGAAGATATGACCTTATATGGTCCGGTAACAAAACGTGCCCAGGGATGCGTCGGATAGAAAAAATTACGGTCATTAGCTTTCGGACCGTGTGAGAATACACAAATATTTTAACGTCGTAAAAAATAGCGTTCAAAATAGGTATTCACGGCAAATAGGCATCCGAAAACTAACTAATACAATTAATCGTAAAGCGATTAAGGAGTAATCGCCATCTAGAACATAACATCCCAATGACATGCGATCGACAGATCATTTTCGAATAAATATCAAACAGAGGATCTTCAACATTAATTTCAAAGTCCAATCGCCAAGACCACACAGAACCTAATCCAATTCCTGATATTTTCTTTTCATGGGATTTTCCTGAGGATCTTGGCCATCCTGAGGAGTTGACGTTAGAGTACGTGTCAATTCTGACAGATATATCTTATCGATTATCTTTCAATAATTTGCATTGATAACTTCATTACTAATAGTCGATTCTATTGAAATAAGTTTTTCTAATGAATTTTGAACTCGTTTCACAATTTCCTCTCAAAATGACAATATATTCGAAAAGCATGGAGTAAATCTTTCATTGAACATCAGGGAAGCAAACCATCCAATTCGATCAAGACATAAATCGAAGAAGTTGGACACAGAGCTTTAAAGACATCATTCCTTCACAACACACGACTCCAAACGTCTATCTTCCTTTCAGCAGCGACAGTTTACAATAATCTAAAGTTTAATGAACCGTACAAATACCTCCCCGGCACGGCATCAGGTTCAAACTTTAAGCAAACGGACAAGCTGATCCACTTGTCAGTCCGCATCTTTTCACTCCCTCGCTGTTAAATCGCTGTTCGCCAACTGAACCGAGCATGACCGATTATATATGGTGTCAATAAAGAAGGATGACACATCTGACAATCTGCCCTGGCCCTCCTGGTCAGGATGCGTAAGAGGTTGTCAGTTCTCTCCGGGAGGATGATTTTTATGTTTCCAATCGCCAAACCCCAACCCCGGAGTGGTTCTTCTAGCCGTGATACATGTCTTTTCACATTTACACACCGTTGGTGTGTCTCATCGATGTCTCATCACGCCGTGTTTCATCGTTGATCCGAGCGGTTGAGTCTTACCGAGAAGCAAATCCAAAGTCATTGACACACGCCACATAAAGCCATCGCCCGTTACGAACGTAGCAAAACTTGGGAAATTGTATTTTTATGACAGTAATGGCGCTTTGGTGGTCAATGGAAAATAAATCAAAGCTCTCATCTCTCATCCTTACCCGCCCGGGTAGGTCGTACACGGGACAGACGGGACGGTGGAAATATCCCAAGGATTAAGGCTGAAGATGACGTGGTGGTGATATGGTGTTTGTCGATGGACATCATTTCCAGCGTAAGATCAGACACCGGAGATTCACCGTCGGAACTTGCCAGAGTTCGGTGGAAAAACATGCTACTCGGGATCATGATTTTCGCATTTTTTTTTCCGTGTGTTTTTGCCCACTCTATCCCGGTGGGAGATAAATCGTTTGTGGCGTAAATTGATGTTGCTCCGCGCGTAGGTTTTCTCGTGTCCTCCCGTGCTCTCCGTCCTCCGGGGAGAAAACAAAACGAGCAGCAGAAAGAAAACAAAAACCAGTGTGGCAAAATAAAAAGAACGCATCAAAACCGCAACAAGGACTCTTCTTTTTTATCGTTCCCATCAGTGACAGACGAGTGAAGTTTGGAAGGAAAACCTGTTCCGGGGGAAGGACATCGTTTGCGTGTCTTCTGCACTAGGAAAATCCGCCCTTCAAGATGTCCCATTTTGGGGTGGAACGGATGTGAGGATGGGAGCAAAAGTTTGTTAGTGTCACTGTCTATTTTTCTTGCTCAAAATGATCTTTTGGTCGCCCTTTGTCCCCCTTCAGGCGAACCCGTGCTGTGTGTTAGAGGATTCGGTACTTGAGAAAGATGATGTTACTGATGAGGATTTTTGGGATTTTGATATTTATCTGTACCGATGGAAATGTTGTTACCTATGATAATAAGAGATTTTTTTTATATTTTTATATGAAACATATATTCTATGAAAGGAAAATTTTCTTATTAAAAAAAGAGAATCCTTTCCTAATGGAAATTTGGAGATGCCGGGTATCGATCCCGGTACCTCTCACATGCTAAGCGAGCGCTCTACCATCTGAGCTACACCCCCTTGGTGCTAAGATCACTGTTACTATAGCTACAATATCGAAGCAATTCACCTTGGTCAGTATAGCAACCTCAAGCCGCACGGTGAAAGTCATCACGACCGGCTGATAAATGTCGCACGCACCAACAAAAGCCCGGCGGCGTTCGCGTGAACGTGATATCTATTTTTGCCCAGACTTGCTCAGTGGTCAGTTCTCGGTGAAAGGGTGGGAGAGCATTTTACGCCGTGAACGTGATGTTTTAAAATTTATTTTTAACCCAAAAACGATCAGACTGACCGAGAGGAAGGGGATGTGTTGAAGAAGTTGTATTAATAAGCATCGAATGTACAGTAAAATAAACATGTTTTTAAAAGCAATATACTCTACTTCTTATCATGGAATTAATTTGGAGCCCAGATAAAGACTACGCACCACATACCTGACAAAGAGCTAACAAATGGGTAACAAATTTTGCTTACACTAATCGGAAGAACGATGCTATCGGAATCGTTTGTTTTCGGACCTTCCAAACATTTCCGGTCACTTCCTTTGCGCGGGCCCTTGTGCAATAAATAAAACAGTCGCTAAATTCCCGACGGACACGGGACGTGTAGCGTTCGGTCTGACAAACCATTCGACCTTTCGGGTTTGCACTAATAAACCACAGACCAGAGACAGCCCGAAGGTACTAAGCTGGACCGTGGTTTCGTCTTGTCGGGCCTTGGCATCGTAAGGGATTTGCAAATGAGCATCGAGGAATAATTAAAATTAAAGCAAAGAAAATGTGAAAAAAACAACAAGCAGAAAAGGAAACCAGAAATGTCGAGATAATGGTACAAAAGGCTATGCAAACAAGGGAACACCGACCTGGAGAGAGAGTGTGTTTTCGATGGGGAAGAGACCGTGCTAATGGGAGCTGACATGATGCTAAAGTCATTAGCAGACTTCACAGGTTTGTGTGTTTTGGTAGTTTTGGAGGAGGAAAATAGGGAAACTGTTTTAAATAGAGCCATGCAGGAAGTGTAGTCCGGTTCCTGTTCCGGGACGTTCACAAAAACGTATGTAGGAAATAAATAAATTCGTTGCCATTTCTATGCATACAGCCTGTCGGTATGTCCTTGCTGTGTTCACGAACAGCATTTGTAGATGATTCGGATGGGATAAAAAAATATATTCTTGTAGGAATGTCTGTCTGAACTAAGTGTAATTTTAAAAGAAGTATTTATAAAATATTAGATCTTTTTTCCTCTCTCCTTTGGATGATCTTTTAAGAAAGAGTGGCAAATGTTGCTACTTAAAAGTAGTCTACGATGTGGATATTTTTGGTCTACATCCATGTTTTCTTTCATTGGAACTAACGGGTCCATTAGAATTTCGAGATAAGACTGCAGAGAGTCTTCCGTTTTTTTCTTTTTGTATTTCACCTATTTGAACAACAACCACACGTCCTATAGCAAAGAAAACACCTTTTTCCTATCCACGTCAAACCTAACACGTCCGCATGTACAGCGAAGGTGGACAAAACCCGTACATCTGGAATTAATTAATATGCTTCTTGCTTTCATCCAAGCCGACCGATCTTGCAAAGGTAAAACATACAAAACAGCTTCTAACAGCATGGTTCTGGAGCAAGATAACTCCACAGGCCAGGAGCCAACGATGCCAACCATCTGCTAGTTCAGCTAGTAAGAGAGTAAAATAAAAGGAAAAATACATAGCAACGAAATGTTATGCAACAGCATGATCAGTAGCTGCTAGAGGGATGGAAGTTTGGGGCTTATGTTAATGAAATGTAGCTAAAATGTGCGCATCATTAGCAGACTGATAATAAAGTGGATGAGTCTTTAAGCGGACTTTATCCTGAGAAGGGGAAAGCGTAAATTAGGGAAATTCTAAGTCAAGCAGCATTATTTAAATAAATACCATGAAGAATTACGCAAAGGTAAGTAAAGAGAAAAAAAGGATGTAAAAGACAATAAGAAAACGTTACCAAATAGTTAAAAAAAGAAATATTTGTAGATAGAACAAAAAAGATAACAATAAAACAAAAATAAATCAAAAAGATAACAATAAAACATAATAAGCCAAACTTAAGCTTACACAAATAATACACAAAAATAGATAAAACAAAACTAAATTGTAAAGATAATAACAAACAAAAGATAATAACAAAATAAAAATATAAAAGCAAGCTTGTTAAAAGAAAGGATTAAATAACCAAACTAAAAAATACTACTGGAACTGGAACAACAAAGAAGAATTGAAAGAGTGATTCAAACTATCATTTAAGAACCAAATAGTACAAACAACAAATGATAGTATTTTTAATTTGAATCTAATTATGAATTTACACAACAAGAACATTATAATAGCGTTAACTAGGTAATAGAAACAACCAACAAGAAAGGAAATAGAATTTTAATAGAATAGAATAGAATAGAATAGAATAGAATAGAATAGAATGAAATAGAAAAGAATAGAATAGAATGGAATAAAATAGAAAAGTAAATAGATTAGATTATATTAATTTTCTTCGTGTTGTAATGAGCGGCCCGATGTAAGATACAGTAAGTCTGAAATTAGGAAAATTGGTTGAAGTTTGTTTAAAATTTTGTTTATATTCTTAAAAAAGCTTATAATTATTGCTTGATTTTATTGGTTCTTTGGATCTCAACTCATCCAAACTGATCTTCTGTAGCAAACATTCCGATTACATGGCGAAAATATTTTCCTCAATTTTGGAACAAAAACCTTTTTAACTTGTTTATTTAGAACTTAATATCTATTTTACTATAAAAAATCCCTTTATCTATCTCGTGTTATCGTCTACAATATAATCACTACTTCTTCTAGGAAAATAATGTTCTTTCACCTTAACCGTAACTACCGGCGACGAAGTTTTCCGCCTTGTTTTCTTACGATTGCATGATCAAACGATATTTGCCGTTATTTCCTTGCCTTTGAGCACCGGCAGCCGGCTGTGTTGGCAATAGTTGGCTGTGGTAGCTTCTTTTGATCTCTTCCTGCAGCTTCCGTGTGGCTGGTAGAGAGATGTATGTAGGTGGCAACACGCAACATCACCCTTACCGGAACGAAAAGAACTCACCGGGCGGAACGACGTGTCATCTTTAGCGCTTTAGTCCAATAATATGTAAATCGTATAGAGGAGTAAAAGAATATTTACCCGAGTGCATGATGTGTGCGTGTGTGGCGGACCAAACAATGATTTAGATTGCAAATGTCCACCCCATTCCCAACCCCTACACATGCTGCCCTTTTTTCCTTTTCTAGTGCTTTAGCACTCCAGATGGGGAGCAGCAGTCTGAAGATGTACAATTTGCTCTTGCTAAAGCAATAATAATAAGAAACAGGAAAAAAACAGGCGAGAACTAGGGATGGTGCCCCCATGTGCGCAGGCAGATATAAAGACCACCCAGTGGAAAAAGGTGGTGGTGAAAAAAAAGAAACGTGTCGATCAACGAAAGGAAAGAACGCGCACCTGATACGCTATCGGCGGGCTTATAGTCGCACATGTCGTATGTAGTCCCGCAAGAGTCCGCCGGCAAGCTTCAAACGATACCATCAGTGCGCATGAAGCGCATCGCGGGCAAGCGAGAAGCTCATCAGAAGTTTCATTATGCTGCCGCCGATCGGGTGGAATAATGATGTATTGAAATTGGTGGCCTCCCTCCCCAACCCCGAAGGCTTCTTTTGGCACAGTTATTCGCATGCACCGAAAGCTGAGTAAATAAACTTTCAAATTCAGGCAAACGTGTCGCTTGGAACTGGCGTCTTTCGATGGCGGTAACAAACGAAAAAAAAAAAATTGGAAGACATTTTGCATGTATTCCGTTCCTGTGACGTGCCCATATCGTTAGAATAATTTGGTGGAAAATGGGAAAAAGTACCTCATCTCCCACCCCCACCCCCGTCTTTTCCTCAGACATTTTTGGCGTCTCAAGGAAGAGTCAAATTTGTGCTTGTAAAAAGTGAATTCTAACCTGAGCACGTGTGCAACTACACCGGTACGGGGAGGGAACAAATTTTCCCGAGTCTCTAATCTGCATTTATATTTAAAAAACGAATTGAAAACCAACACAAAAAACCCCCCACCTCGAGTACCGGTCCACTGTTATCTTGGTCGCGTTTTCGATATCTCGTTCGATCTTGTTATTTATCGGGCAAAGGACGAAAAAAAGGAAGAAAAAAAAACTCAAACCAACCAGTAGCACACAGGACCTGTCGGTTGCCCTTCGCTATCAATTCCGAAATCGTTCGTTATCTTCCGTTCGTCCGTCGATGTCTTGCTGGGTTTTTTTTTTTGGTGAGGGATGGTTTGGGATTGGCAGCGGCCAGAATCCAATTTATCTATCGTTTTCATTTTCTAGGATAATAAAACAGACGGTTTGCTTTGCTTGCCATTTGCTCGGTTCTAGTTATAGAGGAGTTTAATGGTAGAAATCAAGAAAAAACCTACCCCCACACACACATATCTACACGTGTGATCTGTTTCACACGAGAGTAGCAGAATTGCGTGTTTTTTTCGCCTTCCTTCTCTGGTGGACTTTTTTTTCATCTTGCACGATAAGCAACGAACCCCTTGGAATAGGGCGTATTGGAGGTGGGGAAAGCCGGAGAAATGGAAACCACAATCCATCTATTAAGGGAGATTGATTGGATTCTGTGGAGCATATATTTCCCATGAATTTATTTCATTAATAATATTGCTATACGGGGGGGTGGAAATTTGCAGACGAGATGGGAAAGTGATCCACCTGCCGAATAGATAGATTGTGAAGGTAAAAACCAACCACTGAGCTTGTAGAGTATTTTAATTTTAATTTAAATGCCTTTTTTGATATTGTTTTAAATATCCTTCAGTGGGTTTTAAAGATTGTTTTGAAAAAACAAAAACAAAATTAAATAACACGAGTTGGAAAATTGTACGAAAGCTTGTCTCGATTTCCGGATCATTACACACATATCCAATTAACGGAATTGAACGCTGTGTAACGATCTTTTTCGATTTCAAAATTAAATACACGCCTACTTCTATTAGGCAATTGTTTTAAAAATGCTCCGAATGAAGGGAAACAATTTTCTTACAAACACGGACGTTTTAATAACGGTTAGAAGAAAAAAAAAATTAAATGAAGCGAAACGTAAATGAAAAGTAATGAAACTTATGAGTTAAGGTACAACATAGGGAATTGGAAACCATTTTGTAAGCTTTATGTTACTGGAGAGGATTATGTTTCCCTTTCCTTCTCTTTACACAACTAACGTAGCTGAACGACGGAAAATCAAGATGGAGAAATCATAATGGTTTCGGGCACCACTCGAAACCCCGCTTCCATCTAATGAGACACTCAGCGGGCAAGTGTGCACTTCTCGGCACTACACTCCAAAAAAAAAACTCGACCGATAGATCCGACTAACGTTTGGTAATGTTTTGTTCCATCGTTTCTGGTGACGAAACGAATAATTGCTGCATTCCGCCGGTCGGTCCTATTCGCTCTAATCGTGTACGGGGACAAAGGGGGAAAAGAAAAATTGGGACGCAAAATAATGAGCCCGGACCCGAGGGATTGGATGGCCGTTGACGAGAGTGCACTTAGCTGAAGCATCGAACCGTAGCGCGATTCGGGTGACGCGTTGGATAATGAGTGAAATTAATCACCCCTTGGGCGCCGTCAATGAATGCAGGACCGTTGATGGGCACTCGATAGAACCGCCCACTCGAATGTTTGGTTTGGTCGAGTTTTGTCGGTACGAGCTCTGGAAAAACGGATAGGGGACGCATTTTTCGCATTCTCTCTAAATGATAGAATGGAAATCATCACATGTTTATGATCCGTTTAACCACATCAAAGCACATACAAGTTGACGATTAGAATGTAGTTAAAATTTTTATGAATTCCCGCGCTAACGGTTTTCCACTCTGTCACTCTATAGATATAGAAATTTTCCATTCCATAGTAAGCCATGAAGTGGAAATTTTCCTTCAACCAAATCAAAGGAATCCAAACCCGGTCGGTCCGGACAGCGCACAGACTTCTGGCACAACGCACTTGATGTCGGGGTTTTTCATGTAAAGGCATTCAAAGCGTGTCCTCAAGCGTGGAAAACATTTTCCCCGAAGGGACCAATAGTCGTAGTACAGCAAAATGGATGCAAAAATGGGGGTTTTTGTCAGAAAGGAGAGAAAACAGCAAAAAAATGTCGTACAGTGTCCTTTCTCGAGCTTGGAACCGGTTCAACACCTTGTGCGCCTAGTGAACTCTGACGAGACATATTCAGAGTTTTAAATTGGCGGAAAATTGATAATAATCTGTGCGGGATTTTGTGTAGGTAATTGGAAGGGGGGAGGGTTTTCCCTCCGGTGCAGGGAGTCAGGTTTTTAACGCTATGGTTAAACTATTTATCAAAATAGAGATTCGAAAAAATTCGAGAAAAATGGAAATTTTGGGGAAAATTTTCAATTAGGAAAATTAAAGGGTTTATATATAAAATAAATGCAAGATTTCATTATTTTATTTCTATAAATTTATTGATTTATTATAAATTAAATCTGCTTCATAAATCTAAACCTCCCTTTTGGGTGGATTGAACCAATTTTCCGACCTCTAAATGCTTCAATCTTCACACAAAACCAGTGGACAATGGGCACAAATATGAAAATTAAAATACGAACATCGTTTGAATTGGAGTGAAAATTACTTGGCTTCCTTCCATGAAATGGTCGGTGGTCGGTTTTTCCTTGCTCGCCAGGAAAAACTCATCTCATACTTTGGTGCGATTTTCCGCCGGCGCGTTCCGGCGAAATGGATTTGAATAGAAATCCGCTCGTTCGTTCGTTGTGCGAAACCTCGCTTTGTCAGCGATTTGTATGGTTGATTGAAAGGTTTTCGTCCAGCAGGAACTGCCTGCCTAGTACTAGTGAAAGGTTACCCTTTTTTCGTTCCCTTCCTCCAACACCCCCCAACCGTTGGATAAACAAGAACTGAACGTCCTTTCACGGGGTTTCAGCAAAAAAAAAAGCGCGTCTCTCGCGCCAAAAATCGGGTCCTTTTCCCGATGGATGACTTTTCGGTGTGTTTGCACGATTTTTCATTTTCCCTTAAAGTGTCTTGGATTTCGTTATTTCAATTAAATATGCTAATAATGCATTGATTTTGTGAGAAAAGTCCCCCGGAAACAAAGGGAAACCCGGAAGAGGAAAAGCCAACATAGAACAAGGGCGAAGGAGAAAAAAAACCCACGTTTTCCATGGCTCTTTAAACATTGTGCCTTATTGTTCCCGGTACGAGGGGGCCTACATTCTGTGGCGGAGAATATAGTCCCTGTCAGCAACCCCCCGGGAGGAAGGGAGGGTTTTGTCTTCTTGCCAGACACAAACGGGAGGACTTTCCATCAACCGCCCTGTTTTTTTGTTTTCCTCGGGAAGTTGACCGACGGCCGATCCGAGTGGACCAACATCCGGGAGAACCAGAAAAACCGCGGACGGTTTGGCAACAAATTTATTGCTTTTTTGTCCGACGCTGTTGTCGTCGATTTAAAAATAAGCTTCAACCAGCAGGTGACGGATGATTCGGGAGAATGGGAAAACCCCGGGTAGGATCATGGTGACAGAATTGCGCCAGTCGTGCGTTAAGAAATTATGCAAATGTTGCATTTTGGTTGGATTTTTTTTTATTTTATTCTTCATTGCCTTGTCCTTCCAGGCACACGCTACCGAATTTGTGTGACAGTTGGTGAAAGTTTCGATACTGTTGCGCTTCTGGTGTGTTGTATTTGGTTCTTTTTATTTTGCGCCGGACGCGTGCACTTTAGGAGGGTTTGTGAGTTTTCCCTATTTGGATGGAATCGTTTGTCTTTAAATGCTTTGATCATTGCCTTGTATGTAGGAGACATACTGAGGCCCGTTTAATGTTTATCGATCGAAGACAGTGATCAATATTGTTCGAGAGAATTGCTAAGGCGAGAGACCGATTCAGAAGACCGAAACGACAATGTTTTTAAAATTCCTGTGGAACGGTCAGGAAGTGTTGCTTTAAAAGACAAAAAAGATTAATTAAAAATTCAAAATTGCTTAAAAATTTAAAAAGACTTTCTTCAGAACATAGTAAAACAGGATAGATTGCAATACTCGGAATATTTGGGTATGAATTTTTAATACAAAAATTTAAAAGTATCATTAAAGAAGACACTGTAAACTAGCAATGATGCAAGAATAATTTTAAGAGTTTAAATGTATAAGAAATTGATAATATTTAGTTGAAAATTAACCATTATTTTACCACTAAAATAAAACGAAACAATTTGTATAAATAAAAGCTCTGTAGAAGTGAGTAGAGAAAAATTTTTGCAAACTTTAAGACAATCTGTCCTAGGATTTCCAAAAGCTGTGAGAAATTATGAGTTCTAAAGAGTCTGAGAATTTGTTTGAAATACGTCGTTTTTGAATAAAATGTGTTTTCCGAAATGTAATTTTTAGGCTTAAGCTTCGAGAATATACAATAGAAAAATACCAGATTTTTTTACTTAACTTATAAAGAACAATTAAAAAATACTGTAATGTAATCAAGAAGACGTTTGGATTAAAATTAAGAGCAGTTTAAGTTACTCTGTTGCCGTTTCAATTCGATCATTTTGAAACTTTAATATAATGAAAAGGATTGATGACAGAAATGACTTATTTTCGCCAAATTATAACTAAATTGCAAAGCAACAACGAATGTGAATTCTCGAAGCAAATCAATAAACTTCCATTTATCTCTCTCTCTCTGGCCCACTTCCCCCTCAAAAAGCCAATATTCCTTACCGCAAACAATCATGCAAACGAGTCAAAACGGTCCTTCCTTAGGGCAAAACCTCGCACCGTCGTCGGCCCAATTAGCAGTCCATTATCGAATGACAAGTGACTCCGATTTGTCCAAACCGAAACCGTACACAGCTGTGCCGCAACAGAGACTACCGATAGAACCACGACACAGCGAGAAACGATCTGTGTTCTGGTTGTTTCCCCCTTCACATTCGAAATCCAATTTCATTAGGAATTCAAAGTCCCGGACTCGTAGGGAAAGTCAACCACAGCCACCACACAGATGGAACGAGCCCACGGACAACCCTTTTTTTTTTGGTCGGCTGCTGAGTTGCCCGAAACTTGTCCAGGAAGCCAGAAATGGAAGCCGAATTGGCATTTAGTTGGCCGGTTTTGTGGCGGTGAGGTGAAACCGAACCGAAACGAATTCGGTGACAACATCGGCCACAACAAATTAGGAACTTTTGGCACATTTTGGGCTATCGTTGGTTACAAGGAAAAGACCGCCGACTGTGGAAATAGTCAGGACTTTCGGGTTGATCAGGTTGATGAGCTAGTTTGGTTGACAGTTTCATCAAGTGTGGGGTTTTTTCGGTTTGGTTTTTGACAGTTCCTTCTTCATTGATGTAACTAATGTCGGCACCGGCTGTAGTGGACAGATTGTGTTCTAGATTCTACGGCAAAAGGGAAAATTGGAAAATTAATGAAATGTACTTTTTAGTTGTAGAAGGATTTGTTGGACATGTTTCTTCCTTTTATACATTAAGGGGTCGTTGAGCTATTACGTAACGCTATCAGGATGACGCTAAGATAGAAGTCAAAAGAGAAGTTAATGGAGTTAGTAAGTTAGACAGATTTTCCGATCTATTTAAATATTGTTTCGATTTTTTATTGCTCAAATTGCAGTTTTGGATCAGAGTTCTCAAAAAAAAAAACGTTATCAATTGTTACTCAATTACTCAAAATTTGAATTATCCCTTAACGAACTTTCACAACAACTGGGGATGTCCACAAACTCCAATTCTTACTGAGAATGTTTGAAAAATGCAAGATGCTGGGTCTTTTGAACGGTGAGGGTAATGAAATTAAATGCTTAATAAGGGATATTTATTGATATATTTCAATTCTCCTAATTTGATGTTCCCTCCTCCTCCTACCCCCTTCCCTCTTACCCTCCCAAATAAGCAAAATGTTTAGTGAAATGGTTTTCATCCCTAACAATACCCTGGAGATGTCGTGTCGAAAGTTGAAGCGGAATGTGTTTTTAAATTGTTACGCTGTTACGGAAAATACGGAAAAATGGGAAAAGCTGGAAAGGGAAACCTCAAACGGGAAACACATTTATTTTAAAGAAATACACACATCCAAAGGACGGAAGGATACAAACGGGACACCCTCCGGGATAAGGGATAAGAGGGTTCCGATGTATCAGTTTTTTCTTTCACTTCCTTTTTTGTGTATGACGAGAAGCATAAACAGATAAATGAACATAATAAACAGGGGTTGATGGGTTCATACACTCATAACCGATGACCCCTTCGGAATTGGGAATGTTTATTTGCTTTCCCTTCCTGCGCTAGTGTCGATTCATAAAAATGTCTGTAAGTGGGAGAAGTTAACACACAAAAAAGAGAGAGAGAGAGAAAGAGGAGAAAAAATACCGGAACCAACCGGAAACACCCTTCCTTGTGATAGGGATGCCATATAAAAAAAGTTAGATCACCAATAATGGTTTTGATGCTTGTGGACAGTGGAATGAACAGGCACTAAGCCGCTGGTTTTAAGGACAGTGACTTTTACTTAAGATGTTAGAGAAATTGATCCCTTTTTTTGGTGCGTTTTGCCTACGGAAGCATTGGTAACAAATGTGTTTGTAGTGGCCACCGAGAGTGGTCGTGTGCCTACGGTGGGTCGGTTACACCGCGGGATGTCTTTCAAAGAAACGTGCCATTTAAGACATTAAATAACTACCTATTCTTATGTCATAATTTAGTGACTTTATTTAATGTAAGAGTACTGTGCGCGTTTTTTTTTCATGAAAGAAGAAAATTTTTGATCAAAAGTAAAATAAAAAAAAGCACAATAATAAACATTCCATTCTTGGAATCCATTTCTTGTGCTGAAGTAGCCAGAAAATCGATCCCAAAATTACGGTTCCTATCGATGACGATTTAAAAGATTGAAAACCCCTTTTTCTTAACTCCTCGAAACTCGGGTTTCCTTCCTACTGACCCCTTAAGGTAATATGCGTATCGGATGATTTTAAATTAAATCTCTCTTTTTCCATCACGTGACGAAAGAAGGGTTTGAGCTGGAAACGATTGGCTTTAGTTTAGGGTTTAGTTTTACCCAACGAGCCTCGCGTGTATACTTTCTAATTCGCTCCATCGATCAAGCTAATGTCAATAAAGCGGAAAAAAGGATGCAATAAAAAAGGGGTTTTTCTATTTCTTCAATCACCTCCGGAGGAAGTTCCCAGTAGTGGTGGGAACTCCGGAGTGGATTCTTCAAACTGCTTCAACTCCGACGTACAAAAACCGGATTCATCTCCAGAAAAGAATTCTTAGTTCACTCCAGAGTTGACTCCGGATTACTCCGTAGCTGAATTTGGATTACTCCAGAGTTGACTCCGGAGCTGAATCCAGAGTAATCTCCGATTTTAACTCCTGATTCAACATCGAAGCTTACTGGGAATTCAGCTGCAGATTACTTCGGATTACTCTGGAGACAACTGAGGATTTTAATTCCAATTGGAAACTTTAATCGAAACCGCTGTCGACTCTGGAGTAATTCCTGTGTCGCCTACGTATTTTCCTGAAAAATCAAAAAAGGATTTTTTTCTTTAACACTATCATTGGTTGGTTATAAACCCAGATTAATCAGACTCCGGATAAAATTGAGGATTTACCCATCACTAGTCCCCGGTAGGAGGTAGATGTTTCATATCATGCACGGGAATGCAATTGCGAGTTTTTTCCCCCTTTTTCAATTTCCATTTGTTTGACCGCTTACGTGTGTTTGAGGGTTGTTTAGAGACGCAAATTTGAAGTCTCTTAGACGCGTGTATATTACTAACAAAATTTGTGCAATGAACAAAAAAAAACAACTTCCACCCACTACAATACTCGCCAGGACTCGCCAGGGTTCAGGTTCGTTCAGGCGTAAAATAGCAAAAACGACAACGATCGTCCAAGCACACAAAGTAACGCGAGCAAATGTTTATCCAGCTCGTGAAAGATTACAATTTTCACACGATTAAATCGCGTACCATTGGCCGGTGGTGGCCCTCTGGTTGTATGACGTGCTGGCTAGGACTTTAGGCGTCCCTCGTCGACTAGCAACGTGCTTCATTTATCAACACACCACCCATGTCGGTAAATGCCGCGTTTTCGCGATGGATGAGCCGCGGTGAATTCGCGTAAAACTGAAGATAAACATCCGCACAACATCCGGCCAATTCCGGACGTAACGTTGGCCCGTTTCGCATACAGAGGGTGATGTGTGTCGGTGCTGCAGGACACTAATGGTGATGGTGGATAAATGATGGCTTTGGCATAAGGGCCCTACCCGTGCAAAAACGCAAAAAAAGTATAGCACGGAACACGTTACGTCGACGAGTTCAAGTAGAATTGTATCAAGATACAAAAACGTCACATTCACTTTCGTTCCGCGGTGGAAAGGGAATTGGAGGGAAGCTTTTTTTTTTTTGTTGCCATTGTTGCCTTATATTGTCGCAATGGTTGTGTCCACGGTCGTGTTTGGCGATGTCACCATGACTAAATGAAAATAATTCACACAGAATAAATCGTTCCGAATGAATGCTGTTGATGGTCTCGATTGTGACTTCTTCCGGCATGGAAGACAGTTTCGGCTAAAAACGCTCCAGTTTTACGAGGGCCCAAGAAGCATCGTTTTTAGCTGTGAAACTATTTGGCACCGGTTTATCGGTTTAGGAGGGTCGTGGAGAAAAACAGGACTCTCAAGAAAGAGTCCTTTGGCCCTTAAGCTGTGTCACTGCACTTGAAATATAGTTTGCTATGGCTGTGATGTGTCGCGGTATTTCATTCGTCTTTTTTGTGGAGGATTTTCTTAAGTAGTACGGATACTTGTGAGGACCAAAAAAAAAAAACACTTGGAAACACAAATTTCTTGTACTTGAGTGAATAAATTCCCCCAAATTCTGATGTTGATTCCGAAGAGTTCTAATGACGTTTAGAATTCCCAAAACAATACATCAGAATGGTTCTTTTCCCTTAATTAAGGCGTTCATTAAATCCAAAAAACCTTATTGACAAAGTTTGTCGATCATCAGCAAAAGCAGAGGACAGTAGAGGATCATTTACGGTAAATCTCACTCCCAATTCGATTGTTTTTTTTTCTTCTCTCGCCATCTATTAAACTTGATTTTATTGTCTGCAGAGACAACCTCCAGAACTCACATAAAACACACGTTCCCGGGGAAGAAAAATTGCTTGCCTTCAGATAAATAACTAGAGCACGCGCCAGTTATGGAGTAGATGATAAAAATTATTGCAAACAACCATCCGTCCTCGGGCCTATTTATTTGCCGGCGATTGCTTCTTTGCCTACTCGCCCAAAAACCAAGCGACGAGGGCTCGTTCACAATCGACGCATGTCATCGGAACATTGGAAACACCCGCGAAAAGTGTGAAGATTTCAATGGCAAAAGGCATTGGGCAGGTTTTGCTGTTAAAATTACACAACACGCGTCCAATATCGGCATCAGCTCGAAGGTGGCAATTGACGGTTCCCCTTCTCACAAAAGCGGGTCTATATCGGTAAAAAATCTCCAGGGGGAAGCTGTGCCATTTGTGTCACCCGGATTTTGGTGTATTGCGGTGTAACTGATGCGTAGTAGCAGCAAAGAGGGATGGTTGGCGTGTGACAGATACGGGCGGGAAAACTATATACACCACCTAATATATGAATGTGTTCCCGCGGTGTCGCAGTGTATTGTTATCTGCCGCGTCTCGCAATGGACGAGGACGAACAAACACGCACACGCAAACACTTTACGCTTCACCGTGTTTGAATGAACGGATTTGTTCGGTGTTAGTCGGTTTTGGTTGTCGCATGTCGAGTGGAATTCGCTCGCCCCGCAACCCCATACAAAAACCCGCCGAAACCTCGCGCGCGTGTACGCGCGTGACAGCTCGACGAACACAATGGTGAAATGTCAAAATATTTACCCGCATCCCGCGGCACTACCTATCGAATTTCCATCACGTTGTGGCTTTTTAGGCCAGAGTTGTACATCCTAGCAACTGCGGCAGAACACAACGAAACCAAAAAAAAAAAACCCATCCCAACTCTGAGGGAAATTGCTGTCACTGACACGACGGTGACGATGACGTGGGAACTTTCAAACGAGTTTAATTAATTAGCGTGAGATTGAGACGTCAAAAGCCGGGCGGCAAAAAGTCAGACAGGCGGAAAGGTTTTTCTCTCTTCTCTTCGCTGACAGGGATCCGGCTAACAAGGATAAAGGTTTTTTAGTGGAGCTGTATTTTGCGGCAAAGTGATAAGGATCATGGGCATGTTTTGATTGTTACCGTATATTTGAATGGTTTTCAAAATTTCGGTACTTGACGGCGGGAGTCAAAAATTGGAACCACAGTTGTCATGGGTTTTTAAATGTGATCCAAGAATCAACTAGGATGAATAGTATTTAATTAAGAATGATCGGATGGGAGTTCCAGAAAAAAATTACTCAGATATAAATTTGAGAGATGTTAGACGAATGATTTTTTTTATCTCAAATTAATTTAGACAAATTTTGAGTTCGTCTCACTCAGCAAAAGTTGAACATTTGGTGTCTCAAAATCCCATCAATTTATCTAGACGTAAATTTCTTCAATATCCTCAACGCATCCTCAAACAGGATTGATGGAGATCGATCGTTATCGGGGAAGATTTGCCCATTCTAAAAACGAAGAAAATATTGAATCGTAAGCCCAATAATGACACTAACGCCCGGAAAGATGATGGAGTAATATTTGAGACCCATTCCATTTCCATCGCACAGGAAACGAAGCATAATCATTCCTCCTCCTTTAGTTTAGTGAAGAAGTGAAAGGTTCGCCCAACGCGAGACGTAATCGAACGGACCGTTTGACGTGCGCAACGTAATGCAACATCTTAATGGGGAAATAATAAAAAAGTGACTGACGGTGACGACGACTTGGCCGCCGTGTGCCCATCGCAATCAACCGTTGCATTCCGCCATCAAAATGCCCGATGGCCATCGATGGCTTCCGTGTGACCGAATGACCTCCACTAAGCAAAAAAAAAAAATATTGATGAGCAGCACGAGCAAACCACGCGCCACAATTCTATGCCTGAGAATCTGGCATGATAGATTTATTATGTATTACATGATTTCGCAAAGGGATATCAAAAGATCATTAGTCGATGAAATCGTTTCGGATGGATTCGCGCTAGCGGGGGACAAAAAAGGAGACAGGATTTTCCGGGACAATCCAACAACTTGGTCCGGCAAAAGGATCGAGCTGTGGATGATAAATTACTGCGCATTGAGAGCGTGATGATTGTGTGGAATTGTGTGTTGTATTGG